>NC_138227.1:4332828-4347828 GCF_964197995.2 Scardinius erythrophthalmus
ATTCTCTGTCAGATCTGAGCTGATTAATGTTGCGTTCAAGTCACTTTCGCCAAGAGTGTACTTTCTCTGAACAAATTACACAAAAAATGAAGAACAAAGAAATGTGCATCAGGTGTGCTTTGCTTTTTTATGTTTTTTTATTTTTATTTTTTTATTATGAAGCCACTGTAAACTTAATCGTACTTACATTGTTATAATATGCCATCATAGGCTATTCTGTGCAGGCAATTAGCTTTAAAGCCTGTTTTATACTTCTGCGTCGAACTGCCGCCGTAGCTACGTCGTAGGCTGTGTGTAGCGCGCGTACCCTACGGCGTACCCTGACGTGCACCTCTCCAAAAATGTAACAACGCGTCAATTCTACGCGGACACAAGCGCGGTGATTGGTCTGCCAGAACCCCTCCCTCGGGGTTTCACATGCTCCCTAGGTGCGCGTCAACGCGGACAATGACACAGAAGTATAAATTAAAACCAACACGTTGCCTACGGCGTATAGGCTCCGGCGTAGGTCCGACGCAGAAGTATAATGAGGCCTTTAGCTGTAAATAGAAAAGCCTGACAATATCACTGATAAATAGCTTTAAGTGTTGTGGTATTCCGCCATGATTCTCACTGACACGCCCACAACTCGTAAAGATCTGGACCTATCCCCCTATCCCGAGCTTCCCACTCGTATTTACGACATTCAACTCGTAAATACGATCTTTACGAGATGACTTGAAAGCGCCATTATTCAACGCTTCCGCCATCTCGCTCCAAGGCCTGGAGTTAACCAGCTATTCCTGTCATCATTATGGTCACACAACGCCTCCCTAACGCCCTCACTGACGCGCGCGTCGCTCTGTCAGATCTGAGCTGATTAAGACTCGAGCGTTCGGAGCAGAAAATTGTTTTCTCAGCTTTCCTCGGATGGATAATGACCTAATTAACCCGGACCACTTGCGCTGCACTCGTTCCTGGCTCTGACTTTCATTAAATGTTCACTAGTTAGTCGTCTAATCATTCACGAGTCATTCTGAGTAATTAGCAATTAATTCTTTAATGTGTTTTTTTTCCAAACCGAATTCACAGCGTCGCTGCACTAATGTGTTTTGCCTTTGACTTCATGTCATTTAACAGTGGCTCGACAGGGAATAACACACAGGACTTCTGGAGGGCTTCAGTGTGCAGGAACACTGCTTTTACCTCTTCATACCAGCATTTACATTATACCTATTTTTTATATGTAAGTTTATACTATATACAGTATACATTTCTTTAATTATTAAAAATATATATTTTTAATTTATTTATTCAAAATATGAATAGGCTATATGTTAGGAATTTTTTTATTTTATATAGTATACAGTTAAATATAAATAGAAACTAAATATGTATGTACTTTTATATAGGCCTATATAAATGTGCATATATAAATAAATGTATGCTCTTATAATAAAACTATAATTTTCAATGTATACTTTATACAGTAAAATGTAAGTATAAAATAAATATTGAATGTGTAAATATCTAATATTTGTATTAATATTTATTAATAAAATAATTGTTTTATGACCCATGTTAATCAAAGAAATTAATGTCATACATTTGTTCAAAACATTTTTTAAATGATCTAATAAAATATGTAATATATCATAAATGGGTATTATATACAGTAGGTCTATAAGTGCAAGTATAAAATGTGTAAATTTCTAATATTTTTAATTAATATACTGTACATATTTTGTTTCTTATCAGATCTATGACCCATTTTGAGTCATGACCCACCAAAAGAGAACCATAGTAACATAAATAAAGTAATATAAAATAAATTAATATAAAAATATAAGCACTGTCAAGTAAACAGTGGTGTGGTGCTGCAAAACAGGAGGATCTCAGAGAGAGAGAGAGAGAGAGAGAGAGAGAGAGAGAGAGAGAGAGAGATAATCTGAATGTATAGATACATGTGTGTGTCATGCCAATAAAGCTCATTTGAATTGAATTGAGAGATAGACAGGTGTCATGACGAGGAATGCAGTTGGTGTGTGTGTGTGTGTGTGTGTGTGTGTGTGTGTGTGTGTGTGTGTGTGTGTGTGTGTGTGTGTGTGTGTGTGTGTGTGTGTGTGTGTGTGTGTGTGTGTGTGTGTGTGTGTGTGTGTGTGTGTGTGTGTGTGTGTGTGTGTGTGTGTGTGTGTAACGTGCTGTTTGCATGTGTGTTCATGAGACCGAGAGAGAGAGGGAGAGAGACAGACAGGTGTCATGACGAGGAATGCAATTTGGTGTGTGCGGGTTGCATGTGTGTTCATGAGAGAGAGAGCACGAGAGAGAGACAGATGATCAAACGTGCTGCATGTGACGTCATCGAGCATCATTCCACCGTATCCTTGGAGAACTCGTTCCATGGCGACTGACTGGTTGCTATAGAAATGCTCGTTTCTCTCCGAGTTTCCGCGAAATAGATGTCGGTGAGGACGAGGAGACTCCATGGAGAAGCTTTTGTTCCTGTGTGGAGCGAGCGGAGAGCCGGTATCACTGCTCACTGTTCATCGTGTGTGTGTGTGCGCGCGCGTTTGAGAGGCAGATGATGTTTGGGAATGTTCTGAAGCGGGTCTTTGGTTTGCCGTGCTCGTGCGTCGCTGAAGCGCGGAACCCGTGGGGTTCGTGTTATATATATGTATGTTTATATGTGTGACTGTGTGCGTGTGTCTGTGACGATATGCATGTGTATTCCAGCCTCACAGACAGACGGAGGAGGCTCCAGATGTCGAGCGCTTGTGCTGTAATTACTGTGTGTTTGCTGTTATAAAACCTGTGGATATGTGTGTGTGTGTGAGTGTGTGTGTGTGTGTCCCTCTCTCTGCTCAGAGGGTTGCTTTGCATGTAAATAGAGAAGTCGAGATTCAGTCTGACACTAGATTAGAGTAGAATAGTCTAGTCTGTTTTGCAGTCTGCTCTGCTCCAGTCTAGTCTACTTCTATCTGTTCTGTTCTGTTCAATTCTGTTCCATTTCATTCTATTCTAGTCTACTGTACTCATTATCCATGTAGTCTAGACAGTTACTCTGTTTTACTGCACTGAAATCCTTCTATTCTATTATTTATTTTCTATTTGTTCTACTCTACTGTATACCCATCTATATAGTCTAGACTGTTAAATCCTCTTTATTCTATTCTATTCTGTTCGATTCTATTCTGTTTTGTATTGTTTGTATTATTTTATATTCTGTTCTATTCTATATTCCATTCTATTCTAGTCAAGTCTGGTATTTTCTGTTCTGATGCACTGAATTATATTCTATTCTTTTCTATTCTATCTTCATCTATTCTATTATGTCTGTCTATTTTGTTATATTCCATCTTTGTCTATTCTAATCTGTCTGTCTATTCTATTCTATCTTCATCCATTCTGTTCTATCTTAGTCTATTCTATTCTATCTTTGTCTATTCTGTTCTTCATCTGTTCTATCTTTGTCTATTCTATTCTATCTTTGTCTATTCTCTTCTTCATCTGTTCTATCTTTGTCTATTCTATTCTATTCTATCTTTGTCTATTCTCTTCTTCATCTGTTCTATCTTTGTCTATTCTATCTTTGTTTATTCTGTTCTATTCTATCTTTGTCTTGTCTATTCTGTTCTATATTTGTCTATTCTATTCTTCTTCTATTCTATTATCTTTGTCTTGTCTATTCTATTCTATCTGCCTATTCTGTTCTATTCTTCATCTGTTCTATTCTGTCTATTCTGTTCAATGTTTGTCTATTCTATCTTTCTATATTCTATTCTATTCTTTGTCTATTCTATTCTATCTGTGTCAATTCTATCTTTGTCTATTCTATTCTATTCTTTGTCTATTCTATTCTATCTGTCAATTCTATCTTTGTATATTCTATTCTATTCTATTCTTTGTCTATTCTATTCTATCTGTGTCAATTCTATCTTTGTATATTCTATTCTATTCTTTGTCTATTCTATTCTATCTGTGTCTATTCTATCTTTGTATATTCTATTCTATTCTTTGTCTATTCTATTCTATCTGTGTCAATTCTATCTTTGTCTATTCTGTTTTATATATCATATATTATATTCTATTCTTAACCTTTGCTATTCTATCTTTGTCTATTCTATTCTATCTTTGTCTTGTCTATTCTATTCTATCTTTTGTCTATTCTATTCTATCTTCGTCTATATTCTATCTTTGTCTATTCTATTCTATCTTTATCTTTGTCTATTCTATTCTATCTTGATCTATTCTATTCTATCTTTGTATATTCTATTCTATCTTTGTATATTCTATTCTATCTTTTTTTCTATTCTATTCTACCTTTGTCTATTCTATTCTATCTTCATCTATTCTATTCTATCTTTGTCTATTCTATTCTATCTTCATCTATTCTATTCTATCTTTGTCTATTCTATTCTTCGTCTATTCTATTCTATCTTTGTCTATTCTGTTCTATCTTTGTCTGTTCTGTCTTTTGTCTATTCTATTCTATCGATGTCTATTCTATTATATCTTTGTCTATTCTATTCTTCGTCTATTCTATTCTATCGGTGTCTATTCTATTCTATCTTTGTCTATTCTGTTCTATCTTTGTCTGTTCTGTCTTTTGTCTATTCTATTCTATCGATGTCTATTCTATTATATCTTTGTCTATTCTATCTTCATCTATTCTATTCTATCGGTGTCTATTCTATTCTATCGATGTCTATTCTATTCTGTCTTCATCTATTCTATTCTATCTTGGTCTCTTGTATCCAGTGAGTGTCTGGGCTGTGTGTGATGTCGTGAGGTCAGGGGTCACCAGTCTCAGATTAACGAAGCGTCTGTAAATGGCGAAGATCTAAAGCTCCTGCTGTAGGAGTTCATGGAGTTTGTGCTGTTTTCCTGAGCTTGAGCTCCTCAGGGACTGAATCTCAGCTCACCGTTCAGTAGGGCAGTAGGCGAGTGTGTGTGTGTGTGTGTGAACGGCAGCAGACTGTAACGGTGTTATTACCCTCAGCTCATGTAAGGAATAATCAGCGTGTATCTCGAGGGGACTGCGCATGTTTTTTATTTCAATATGTATCCGTTGTTATTTTGCCAGCCGCTCCATTAACTTTGCCATGACGTTTCCGCTAATGCGTTTAACCTCGTACTCGCTCAAACACACCAGGTGCACGTGTCGACCGCGAGTCCCTGCGGATGATAAAGACACGAACGACTCAACACAGAAACACACGTGACCTTACACACGCACCGTGACCTGAACAGTCTCATGCGAGCTTTGCTCTTGAGGGATTCTCTCTTACCCGCGCCACATCCACAGACTTAAACACTGCTGTAGTTCAGTAGAAATGGGGCAAAAAAGGCTTGTCTTTATTAGACAAGATGATGAGAAATCAGAGAAGAAATGTTTGTGTTGTTTTGCTGAAATCAAAACTGTTCTTTTAAGCTCTTCTATTCTATTCTGTATTATTTCTATTACTTTATATTCTGTTCTTTTCTTTTCAGCTTTACACATTCTGCATCTGTTCTATTCTATTCCATTCTATGCTGGTCAAATCATCTAGTTTCTTATTTTCTGTTCTATTTCATTCTACTCCTATTCCCTCCATCTAGTCGGGACTGTCATTTTCTGTTCTGCTGCATTAATGTTAGCCTATTCTATTCTATTATGTATTATTTCTATTGTTTCATATTCTGTTCTTTTCTATTCAGCTGTCCTCATTCTTTTCATATGTTCTTGATTTTTATTTTCTGTTCTACTGGACTGAAGTTCTTCTATTCTATTCTATTCCATTCTATTTTAGTCATGTCATGTAGTTTATTATTTTCTGTTCTGTTCTAGTTTATTTTATTCCTGTTTTCTCCATTACTCCATAATTATTTTATGTTCTGATACACAGAATTCTATTCTATTCTATTCTATTCTATTCTATTCTATTCTATTCTATTCTATTCTATTCTATTCAGTTCAGTTCAGTTCTATTCAATTCTATCCTTGAAATGCAGATAAGAAATGTTTGGATTGTTTTGCTGAAATGAAAGTGTTCTTTAAAGTTTTTAACTCAGTGTTTTGTTGTCTTCTCTCAGGTAAATGTTGAGGACAGCAGCGACATGTTACCTAAATCCAGACGAGCTCTCACCATTCACGAGATCGCAGCGCTGGCTAGATCTTCACTTCACGGTAAACACTGTTTAGTTTAGTTTAAGCTGCTGTTGTAGGAGTTGCACCTTATTAAAACCTTGTCAGATAGTTCACTCGGGCATTTGATTATTGGTTAACATTAACCAGCATGAAATTACAGTTTAGTTTAGTTTAGTTTAGTCTATTTTTAGTTTAGTTTAGTTTGTGTTTACTTTAGTTTACTTTAGTCTAGTCTATTTTTAGTTTAGTTTAGTTTGTTTACTTTAGTTTAGTTTAGTTTTTAGTTTAGTTTGTGTTTATTTTAGTTTAGTTTTTAGTTTAGTTTAGTTTAGTTTAGTTTGTGTTTAGTTTAGTTTAGTTTATTTTTTTTACCTTAGTTAAGTTAAGTTAAGTTTAGTTTAGTTTAGTTTAGTTTGTGTTTAGTTTAGTTTAGTTTAGTTTAGTTTAGTTTAGTTTAGTTTGTGTTTAGTTTATTTTTTTTACCTTAGTTTAGTTATGTTAAGTTTAGTTTAGTTTGTGTTTAAGTTTAGTTTAGTTTAGTTTAGTTTGTGTTTAGTTTATTTTTTTTACCTTAGTTTAGTTTAGTTAAGTTTAGTTTAGTTTGTGTTTAGTTTAGTTTAGTTTGTGTTTTAGTTTAGTTTAGTTTAGTTTAGTTTAGTTTAGTTTAATTTAGTTTAGTTTAGTTTAGTTTAGTTTAGTTTAGTTTAGTTTAGTTTAAGTTAAGTTAAGTTTAGTTGAGTTTTTTTACCTTAGTTTAGTTAAGTTAAGTTTAGTTTAGTTTAGTTTGTGTTTAGTTTAGTTTGTGTTTTAGTTTAGTTTGTGTTTAATTTAGTTTGTGTTTTAGTTTAGTTTAGTTTAGTTTAGTTTAGTTTAGTTTAGTTTAGTTTAGTTTAGTTTAGTTTAGTTTAGTTTAAGCTGCTGTTGTAGGTGCTGATTAATAGTCACTGGATTCCACCAATAGTCAAATGCCTGTTTAGTTTTTTAAGGCTGCTAAGGTGTGGCACCTTATTAAATCCTTGTCAATAGTTAACAGAGTAATTTAAAGCTGATTAATGGTAGTGTAACAAAAGTCCCAGCAATAATGGAAAATAACAATAGATTTGATAATGAAGCGTCTCCTTTCGGACACATTGAGATGCTGTATTGTTCTCATAATGTAGGTCATTTGGTCTCCACAAAGATCACCAAACCTGACTCTCTCTCACACATACACACACACACACGCACGCACACACACACACACACACACACACACACACACACACACACACACACGCACACACACAGGTTTGTTTTGCTATACTTGTCAGGACATTCCATAGGTCTAATAGTTTTTATAATGGACAAACTGTATTTTGTCCATTATAAAATACATAGGAAATACATAGGAAATGTACACACACACACACACACACAACTTTAGACACGAGATCTTCACGGTAAACACGCACGCACGTATGTGATGAGTCCTTTGTGTGGTATTGACTGACACCATGACCTGGATTATTCCTCATGTATTTTGTATTATGCAGCATTGGGGTCACTGACCCCTGAGTCTATGTGTGTGTGTGTGTGTGTGCGTGCAGGAATCTCGCAGGTGGTCAAAGATCATGTGACGAAGCCCACGGCGATGGCGCAGGGACGCGTGGCGCACCTGATCGAGTGGAAGGGCTGGTGTAAACCCACGGACGCTCCCAGCGCTCTGGAGTCCCACCTCACGTCATACTCGCATCTGTCCGAGGGCGAGCAGGAGGCGCGCTTCGCTGCCGGTCAGTGACCTCCACACACACACGGCCCTATTTTAAGCACTGGTCTAAAGCTCACGGCACAAGTGCACTTAGTGCGTGTCCAAATACACTTTTGCTAGTTTAACGACGGGAAAAATGGTTGGCGCTCCTGGCGCATTGTCTAAAAGGGTTGTTCCTTTTCTCTTAATGAGTAATGGGTGTGTTTTGGGCGTAACAACCAATCAGAGTCTCATCTCCCATTCCCTGTAAAAGCCAGTTGTGCTCGCGCCATGACGGATTCGCTATTTACATGGCGGAATTTTCAAACGGAAAGACAGAACGCTTCTCTGGCGAGGAAACGGATCTGCTCGTGCGTGAGGTTAAAGCTGTGTGTGTGTGTGCTCGAGGTTAAAGCGCTAGCAGACCATCTACGGGACAAGCCAGATTTCCACCATATCTTTATGAACACAATATTAATATTTTACATTGTAATTCTTTTATTTTTAATATTGTGCATGTTTGTGTGCTGCTGTCGTTGTGTGTGTAATAAGCAGAGTGTACCTGTGTTGTGGACCAGCCCATAGGCGCACATTACTAACGACTAATACTGCACTACTGACTTTAGAGCAGGTTTCAGTTGGTCAATGGCTCAGTCTATTCCAGTTCCTCAAAATAGCAACATGTCAACAATGCGCCTGAACACACACCTCGTTTTCAGACCAACAGCCCATGGGCGCAAATGCATTTGCTATTTAAACAACGCGGCGCAGGACGTGAAAATGAAAACTGCGTCAGGCTTTCACTTGCATCGCGCCGGGTGTATGATAAGGGCCCATAATCAGCTTCTGTATTTTAGGCATGTCACAGTATAAAATTTTCACGTAACGATAATTGCTAAGCTTTTATCATGGTGTACGGTTTTAAAATAAGCTACAGAAACTAAAGTTTTATCCGAAGCATCTAAACTGCTGTGTGAAAAGCACAAGTGCTACAACTTGGTAAAATGCATCTCTCATTTTTAAGGTTAATGTATATTTTACTTTGTCCCTGTTCAAATAAATAAATAAATGAAAAATGAAATGAAAAACATGTAAATACTGGTTGACTTACGTTCTTAAAGGCCCCCGAAATCAAAATGTACGTTTACGTTAGCTTTTAGTATGAATATGTTAGCCTTAAGGTTATGAATAAGCTGGTGTGCTCCAAAACAATGACAAAATTCACATTTATGAGATATAAGCATTCAAAACTTACAGTCTCTCTCTTCGCTAAAATGGATCAGGGATTTTTATGACATCACCGCGGACTTCAGCTTCTCATCACATCTAATGTCCAATCAATTGCTCTCTAGAATCTAAAGCTCCGCCCCCTATGCTATAAACACCACCTGGCCAAAGCGAGCGTTGATACGTCACGGAGCAATATGTGTGTGAGTGTGTGTTCGGCTGCTCAAACGCTCGAGTTTTACTCAGTTGTCCAACTGTACGCTGGTTAAGAATGAAGTGGCTAGAGTTTATTCACAACTCTACTATTGAATCCAGAGTATCATCAGCACTCGGATTCACTTTGCTGTCAAGTACGACTCGCAGTCTGTGAGGGAAACTAAACGCTATTGGCTGTTTGAAAAGGGGGAGGAGCCATTCAATATGTCCCGCCTTAGCTTCCTGTTTCAGTGGAAATAAAAATTACGTCACGTAGTTTAATGCAAAGATACTTAAGGTCTTATAAGTAAGAAATTTTCTTATGCGTTTTTTCATATTCGTCATCCTAAAAATTTGTCACGCACAGTATCCTTGCACACTGAGTCCGATGCGTATTAATTAATCTGTTGCAGAAAAATTCGTAAAACAATACAAAATAGAGTCTTCAAGCACTGATGATGTTTTTGTTGTCCTCTCTCTTCTTAAAAAGAGGGAAATATGGGGTTCATCCAATCCTGAGATTGCGTAGAGAGGAAGGAGAGTTTCACCTCCAGCCTGTGTTACATGCCTCTTTCATGCAGCTCACATGCAAAGTTGTTCAATTTAACAGGTGGATGGGGGAAAAAAAATCTAAATTAATAGAAAAGTATCTAGAATTATTTGAAAGTGCTCACACTAATAATACAGTGCATGTTAATGCATTACCAAATACCAGCACATGTCTATTTGAATTGATTTTCATGTCGCTCAGTTCTGTTAATGCTTTTTCAAACACCACAGCATGTCATTGGTTTGATTTCCCAGGGAATGCATGAACTGATCAAATGCAAATGCATAAAAACATCTGCCAAATGCATACGTTTAAATGATGAGAGAGAGACTGGACTCCACTGAACTCGTATGAGGCAATAATTAATCGTTCAGTTGCATGCAATGGAGAAATCACTCATGATCTCTTTGATCCCCTTTAAAGAAGACACTCAGATCAAGAGGGCAATAAATCAAGCGAACCACGAGTTCTGCTACTGGGACAGTGACTGTTAACAGGATAATGAAGTAATCAGACTAGCAAATCGAGTTATCAGTTTATGGGTGCTTAATTCCGCTTCCTTAACAATTCATTAATTTCCTCACAATTCCCATCCGAACTTTCCCAGGATGAGGCTGGTGTGACAAAGCTTTTTTCTCAGCAACGGCAGGACGATTTATGGGCTAAACTTGAGAGATTCATTCACAGCTCTCTCTCTCTCTCTCTCTCTCTCTCTCTCTCTCTCTCTCTCTCTCTCTCTCTCTCTCTCTCTCTCTCTCTCTCTCTCTCTCTCACTCTCTCTCTCTCTCTCTCTCTCTCTCTCTCTCTCTCTCTCTCTCTCTCTGTCAGTCAGTGTCGTAGGATTTCCCTTTTCATAAAGTGACTAAATATTCATGTCATTTTGTTTGTGCGTGTGAGTTTTTTGTGTACACAGTATATGTCCTTGTCAACGCACACACACACACACACACACACACACACACACACACACACACACACACACACACACACACACACACAGTGACACGGTGGGTAAAATTGAATTCTAGGAAAATTGCCAAACCTCAACAAAACTTGCTGTGTGAGTGTTTGCTGACGGAGGGTGAAAGATGAATGGAAGGATGAATCTCTGAATTAACACAAGCAAAGGAGAGAGAGAGAGAGAGGGGGGGGTTAAAAGTAAAATTTTATTTGACTTTTGCATTTTTTGCTGTTTTAATTAATTTTATTTTGCACCTTTTGGAATTATAATTTTTATTTTGCTTTATCTTATTTAACTTTTATTGAACTGTATTTTATTTTATTTTACACATATAGAGATTTTATTTCTTATTTTTCTTATTATATTTTCTTTTTAATTTATTTTGCATCTATTGAGAATTTTTTGTTTATTTTGCGCATATTGTGCCTATTGAAATTAATTATTTTGCTTTTAATTATTTTTTATGCTTATTGAAATTTTAATTGTTAATTTGCTTTATTATATTTTGCTTTTATTTTATTTTTATTTTATTTTGCACCTATTGACATTTGAATTATTTAGCTTTTTAATTGAGATTTTCATTGAGCATATCTCTGCTTGCACTCTTGTTATTTTACTTTATTATACTTATTTTGCAATTTCTATGCAGATATGCCGCAAGTGCTTCTGTGGTACAAATATAGTTTGTGTCCTGTCAATCAAACCAGAGACACAGCGAGAGCATTAATTAGCTAATTGCTTTTATAACCCAATCATGTCTGGACAGAGCTGTGTGTGATATGAGCTGCTCAGCAGTGGTGAGGTCACTTCCTGTCTCCCTGAGGACACTACTATGATGTCATAACAATTTCAAATATAGGCAGTGTTCCATTTAGAATGGCCTGTCAATCAAATATGGGTTCTATGTGTCAGTTAAAGAAGAATCTATCAGCCTGTCTCCACGGCGACACATCACATTCGCTGCTACATTTGTTAAAATGACTGCAGTGCCTAGCAACCAATATGTGTGATCTAGTTTAAATATGGTGGATGTATTATGAAGGAGTGGCATACAGATTACTGGGAAAAAACTAGGTTTATAGGAGGAAGTGGGGCAGGTACAGGATGATGACCTGGTGGGTGAGACGTGTTTAACTCTTTCACATTCTTACTTTAATTATATAAGTTATTTTTTTAGCACTTTTTTCTTATTTAATTTAATTTATTTATTTTATTGTTTGTTTCTTACAATCTTCAGGCAATTGCACCTGACACGTGTTGGATGGGTGGGTAACATGATAGGGGGTTTGATGAATGTACTGTTTTGTTCATCTGAAAGAGAAAATAAAAACTGTGAATCATTAAAAAAAAATGATGTATGTAATTTAATTGATTGTGTGTGTTTTTATCAGGGGTGGCAGAGCAGTTTGCCATCGCGGAGGCAAAGCTTCGTGCCTGGTCTTCAGTGGACGGTGACGAGTCTAACGATGATTCTTACGATGAAGATTTTCTACCTGCGAACGAGCCCGTTACACAGAGCACAGGTACACACACACACACACACACACACATTCATAACACACAAACATCTGATCAGCTGATCAAAGTCAGTGCAGAAATACATGCGCACCTCTTCGTGGATATATTGATGCACCAAGTTGTTAATGGATGTAATGATCTATTGATTTGTTATAGCATCTAATTAATATTCGTGAGTTTTTTTCTTTTTTTATTATTAAGGCTAATGATGACCAATTTTCTCTGTTTTTCTTTTTCTCTCCCCCTCAAACTAAACGCTGAAACGAAACACAGACATTATTGTCCTACTGCCCTACTTTCATTCAGAAAACATCTCTTCCCCCTCCTCCCCCTCCTCCCCCCCTCTTTAGTTTTGCTCTCTGGCGCTATTTGATATCCCAGCATTCATTTCTCCTGCAAGTTTAATGTGTTCTGCTGCAGCAGACCGTGGAGAGAGAGCGAGAGAGAGAGAGAGAGAGAGAGAGAGAGAGAGAGAGAGAGCGAGCGAGAGAGAGAGAGAGAGAGAGAGAGAGAGAGAGCGCGAGAGAGAGAGAGAGAGAGAGAGAGAGAGAGAGAGAGAGAGAGAGAGAGGGGGAATAAAGTTGTACCACATCCAGCTTGTCTCTTTATACAGCCACAGCTTGCAGGTTTACGCCTTGTTCGCTGTACGACACGTTTCCACTGCCAATTAAAGTGTTACTTCACCCAGAAATGAACAAATCTGTCATCAATTACTCACCCTCATGTCGTACCAAACCCATAAGACTTCCGTTCATCTTCACAACACAAATGAAGATATTTTAAATGAAATCTGAGAGATTTCTGTCCCTCCATTGACAGTTACGCAACTACAACTTTGACTCTTATACTCTTATAATCCTTATCTGAGCAGTTTAGTCCACGTTTTCTGAAGAGACTTGATCACTTTATATGTTGAACATATTTAATTTAGGCTTTTATTCACATATAAACATTGATCAGCGAACATAAACAGAAGCTCAACCGTACTTGCATGATGTGCGATAATGAACCTCATTGGTTCTTGCTGAAGCTCAAACGTGCTGCGTAACACGAGAATGAACCTCAACACTTGAGTGTGTTGATTAATGTCCATATGTGACCCCGGACCACAAAACCAGTCTTATGGTTAAAAAAATTAAATTGAGATTTATACATCATCTGAAACCTGAATAAATAAGCTTTCCATTGATGTGTGGTTTGGTATATATTTGGTCGAGACACAACTATTGTAAATCTGGAATCTGAGGGAGCAAAAAAATCGAAACATTGAGAAAATCTCCTTTAAAGTTGTTCATTTATGTTGGCGATTGTGCTGCATTCACTCACACAAATACATGTTTTATATATTTACGGTAGGAAATTTACTAAATATCTTCATGGAACATGATCTTTACTTAATATCCTCATGATTTTTGGCATAAAAGAAAAATAGATTTTGACCCGTACAATGTATTGTTGGCTATTGCCACAGATAAACCCGTGCGACTCGAGACTGGTGACGTGATCCAGGGTCACATATTTGAATAAAAGCCTAAATTAAACCTGTTCATCATATGAAGCGATCAAGTCAGAACATTTGGACTAAACCGCTCAATTCATATGGATTAGTTTTACAATCTCTTTATGAACTTTTGGAAGTGACAAACTGGAATTTTGCGTAGCTGTCAATGGAGGGACAGAAATTTCTCAGATTTCATTTGCATTTCGAAGATGAACGAAAGTCTTACAGGTTTGGAACGACATGAGGGTGAGTAAATGAGGACAGAATTTTCATTTTTGGGTGAACTAACCCTTTAAAACAATGATAAACTATTAACCAGTGGGGTAAGAAAAAACAAACGGTAACACTTTATTTTACAGTGTCCTTGTTACATGTACTTACCATAGTAATAACAATAATTACATGCAACTAACCATCAACCAAACCCTAACCCTATAGTAAGTACATGTAGTTAATTAATATTACTCAGTACTTAAATATATAATTACACTGTAACAATGACACCTTAAAATAAAGTGTAACCAAATAAACTTAGTAAAACAGCAAGACAGAGAGATTTACAGAGATAATCTGTTTTGAATTATGTTGCTTCCCAATTAAAACATGTAAACATTCTTTAAAACAAAAATATTGTTTAAATATGTGCAGTGCTTTGATCCTAACACACCTGTTGTCTCCTCAGATCTGTCCTCGTATCCTCATTACCTGCGGGATCTCTTACACACTCAGGTGTGTCAGGCTCACCTGCGGGGTCGAGGTCTGTGCGAGGCCGAGAGCGGGGTGGGAGCCGACCTTTCACCTCCTGTGGGGTCACCGGGGTCACCGTCAGACACGCTCTGCTCCAGCACGTACAGCCTGGACGAGAGACACCCGTTGCTTCGGGACCTCGGGCGTCACGTGGACTCGCCCGCCGCAGAACTCACCGCCAAGATCCTCAGCGTTCTTCAGGGAGGGGAGGAGCTACTGCTGGCCCGCCTACACCGGGCGGGGCATCGATTTGGCCACTCCCCCTGTTGCTTGGAAACATATTCCGAGACATTCGAAGACACGCCTTGTAAGGACTGTGGAGGCGGAGTCTGTCTTCCGCCGGAATATTCCGTTCGGAGAAAACCGTCAGACGTGGTTTCGTCTGGCATCGTGTCTCTCGACGAGGAAGACGTGGAGGAAGAAGAGCGAGAGGAGCAGTGACGTCTCTCAGTCTGACGTGACGTGCATG
>NC_138227.1:4352828-4382828 GCF_964197995.2 Scardinius erythrophthalmus
GCTGTGTATATTTACTGCTCAAACATAATATTATAAAACATCACCACTAAAACTGTATATTAATTACATATTAGTTACATATGAATTACATTATTGTTTGGAGCATGCTTAATAGGGTTACACTTTATTTTAAGGTGTCATTGTTACAGTGTAATTATATATTTAAGTACTGAGTAATATTAGTGAACTACATGTACTTACTATAGGATTAGGGTAGGATTAGGGTTTGGTTGAGGGTTAGTTGCATGTAATTATGCATAATTTACTGTTATTACTATGGTAAGTAGGCCTACATGTAACATATGTAACAAGGACACTGTAATAAAGTGTTACCCATAAAAATTAAGTGTGCTGTAGGTCTAAAGGCCCGTTCACAGTAAAACAATAACTGGTAACACTTTATTTAAAGGTACTACAAGTACTTACTATAGTAATAACGGTAAAATGTTTAATTACAAATTACAAAAAATACATAATTACAAGTAACTAACCCTAAACCTTACCCGGTAGCACTTTATTTTACAGTACTGTTCCACATTTACATACTTATAGTAATTGCAATAACTGGGTAATAACTAAGTACTAACCCTAAACCTAACCTTAACCCATGTAGTTACCTCATATTACCAGTACTTTCTTACGTAAGTAAACTGTAATTACATGTAAGTGCACATATTGTAAAATAAAGTGCATCCCAAAACCCTAACTGTAACTCTATAGTAAGTACATGTTACTGTCTGATCAGGTCTACATTTGAGTTTGATTTTACTTTGCAACCATTAAAAAAATATATATATTCTATACAGAAACGGTAGTTTGAATGTAATGTGGACGTACTACATCCCATGTTGTTATTATCATGTGACACACTTCACACTTATACACACTTCAGAATCTCACGGAAGAAGTCGGTCATCTGGAGACTGTTCGCCTACTGTTTTTCGAATACTGTGCATTCGAACATACTACTCTTTTGGCATACTTTTTTTTTGTTTTCTGATTGGCTGTCAATGTTTTTATTGTTCATCAGCTGGAAAAAATCGTACTGATCGTAAAAAAATGGAAAATCGTACTTTGCAATTCTTTTATATTTAGATTTTTATATTTAGATTTTTAGAACTGTATACTTATTGTCCTTGGTATGATCAGGCCTTAAGAGAAAATAATTTTATTAGATATTAGTTTTATCGACATGCTCAAAAAATTATAAAACTTGGGCATCATCAATTTGCCTACAGTTCTATAAATAAAATGTATTTATTTATTCAGGTCTAACATGACACTGACTGTATTTCATTTTAGTTGATAAATAATAATAAAATGTAACTTAACCCTTTCACTACAGAGGACAGCTATTCAAAAAGTAATTTATTGTGTATGCATGGGTTTTGATTGCACAGTTGCACATCAACCTCTGACACTAGTGCACCATCCTATACACTGCCACCAAGTGGCAAACCATTGTATGTGGAATTTTTTTCCCCTCCAAACCAAGATGGCGGATGGCCAGTCAGAAATGCCAAGTTGCTCCGGAATATTGTCCATTTCTTCAGGAGACTCTTGCATGCAGTTAAAAACAAGTAATAAAAACTCAGTGAGTGTTTTAGCGCAATTTTCTCACCTCATGGGATCACAACACTAAGAGATAGTAAATCTTTTCCTGGATTTATTTTTGTGCGTTCCCGAGATTAGACCTTCCTTAACATAATACCGAAAACCCGAAGTCTCTAGGTGGTCTGGTTGAGAAGTAGATAGAAGTGCAAGATTGGTGCGCACAGACGCACAGAACAGAAATCATGAGTTGACAATCGCAATTTGTCTGGTGGAAAATTGCGCTAAAAAAAGTTGTAACATCAAGTCACATATAAGCAGTCATATCATTGGTAAAATGTCCAAGTATTGATTTTAAATTAGGAGGAAATTTTTAATAATCATCTGTCCACTAAATTGGACATCATGCAGGACTAGCTATATTTCAGTTACTTTACTCGTAACACCAAAAAGCAATCTGATTATGTTACGCATGTAACTTGTAATGCGTTACTTGTAACATCAAAAAAGTAATCTGATTACATAATGCATATCACTTGTAATACGTTACTTTACTCGTAACACCAAAAAGCAATCTGATTATGTTACGCATGTAACTTGTAATGCGTTACTTGTAACATCAAAAAAGTAATCTGATTACATAATGCATATTACTTGTAATACGTTACTTTACTCGTAACACCAAAAAGCAATCTGATTATGTAACGCATGTAACTTGTAATGCGTTACTTGTAACATCAAAAAAGTAATCTGATTATGTAACGCATGTAACTTAGATTACTTTTTTATGTTACGAGTAATGTATTACGATTATGTAACGCATGTAACTTGTAATACATTACTCGTAACATCATAAAGTAATCTGATTATGTAACGCATGTAACTTGTAATACATTACTCGTAACATCATAAAGTAATCTGATTATGTAACGCATGTAACTTGTAATGCGTTACTTGTAACATCAAAAAAGTAATCTGATTATGTAACGCATGTAACTTTAGCCCCTTTCACACAGAGATTCCGGAAAATACACGGATAAAGTGACCCGGGATTTGACCCGGGTTCGTTTGATTTTGGTTCATTCACACTGCCAGTGATTTGCCGGAATCAGAGAGCGCGTTCACACACAACCCGTGTATGTCCCGGAAAGACACGTGACATCGATGTGACTTGTAATGTCTCAGCAGCGTCTTCAGTTTGCTTATGAGCTGCGATTTCTCTCTCGAGAAACCACGCTTGTGCATTTATTTCTCTGATTCGATCATAAAATTGCGCATTTCGTTCCGTTTCACAGCTGGCGAACGATCCCGGCTTCAGCGTCATCACTACGACACGGCATTATTACGGCTTTTGTTCACACAGCGCGCGTCCCGGGACTGAACACGGCAATGTTACTAGGTCCCCAACCCGGCATCGATCCCGGCTTTAAACCCGGGTCGTGTTTGCGTTCACACAGAAGGCGTTCCGGCAATTTGCCGGCAATTTCCCGGGTTCAATGCGCTGTGTGAAAGGGGCTTTAGATTACTTTTTTATGTTACGAGTAATGTATTACGATTATGTAACGCATGTAACTTGTAATACATTACTCGTAACATCAAAAAGTAATCTGATCATGTAATGCATGTTACTTGTAATGTGTTACTTTACGCATTACATCAAAAAAGTAACCTGACTGTGTAATACATGTTACTTGTGTGTTAATTTACCCGTAACATCAAAAAAAGTAATCTGAACATGTAATGCATGTGTTCTTGTTATGCGTTACTCCAAGATTGAAAACACCTGATCGCTAGTTTTTCCACAGTCTGAAAACATCACTAGATCAATGTAGATTTCAGTCTGAGGTTTTCTCAGAGAGGAGAGCTACGGTAGAAACTTGTCCATTTTTAACATAATCAGACTTATCATAATTATCAGCTAATAAGGTTAAATCGAGTGGAGGGAGCATGAGCGTTTACTATGTAGTCTGAGTTGAGTTTCCACAGAGTTGTATCTCCAACAGACCAGTTCTGATATCAAAGACACGCAACGTTCAACTTGTATGAACTTCTCCTTCTGCTGGTCGGACAGGAACAAACTCAAATGCGTTTGCAAGAATTGAACCTGTATTATATTTTTTGTATATATGTGACCCTGCATCACGTCACCAGTCTCGAGTCGCACGGTTATATTTGTGGCAATAGCCAACAATACATTGTATGGGTCAAAATTATCGATTTTTCTTTTATGCCAAAAATCATTAGGATATTAAGTAAAGATCATGTTCCATGAAGATATTTAGTAAATGTCCTACCGTAAATATATAAAACATGTATTTGTGTGAGTGAATGCTGCACAATCGCCAACATAAATGAACAACTTTAAAGGAGATTTTCTCAATGTTTCGATTTTTTTGCTCCCTCAGATTCCAGATTTACAATAGTTGTGTCTCGACCAAATATTGTCCTATCATAACAAACCATACATTATTTATTATTATTTATAATAAACATCAAATAGCTTAATAGCTTATTTATTCAGCTTTCAGATGAAGTATGAATCTCATTTTCAAAAAATGTACCCATGTGGTCCAGGGTCACATATTTTATAGTTTCCACATGATTTTAAATTATTTTATTCATTGGATTGTTAGATGCAGTATTGCTGTGCTATTACTGTATTATGTTTAATAATGCATCTCTTTGGTTAAAACCCAAAAACTCACACTGTCCATTGAAGTGGACGTCTAAAAAATCTCTTTGTAAAATGTGTAAAAAAAAAAAAAAAAAAAAAGTTCAGATCTTGTTTTTCATGCACTAAGATAAATAAAAACAGGGGATACAAAAATCCTGACTGAGGTTGTCATAATTCATACATGAAAGGGTTAAAAACAAGCAGCTATTCATTCATTCATTAGTCCTGACACTGATTAGGTTTACTTGTAACTGATAAACACACTTTTGCGTTTAAGATACAAATCTGTACATTTTTATTTTATTTATGTTTGTTTGTTTGTTTGTTTGTTAACCCTGACTGGGTTTACTTTTAATTGATAAACACTTTAAGTGTTTAAAAGTTTCTAATAATTTTAGTTTGTTTTGTTGTTTCTATTATCATTTTATGTATTTATTTTCCATTTTTCGATCAGTTGGATTCTGCGGGTCTTTCTGATCCCACTGTCTCCCGCTGATTTGGAGAAGTTTTCCATGTCTTATCTCGTTGACCGTTATTCCAGGAGTGGATTCCAGAGCCAAGGCCTTTTATGGAGTGGTTAGGGTGTCCAGCTGACCCATAATGCACTGCATCTGCTCGCTATATGAGACCCGTTCACAGCAGAGACAGCACTTCTCTCCTCCACCCGTGAGCCCATGGCTTCTTCAGCCTCGTCGTTCCAGCGCTCGTCGCGTTACAGCACCAGCACCGTCAGATCCTTCAACACCGACTCCCTCCACCCGAGACTTCACAGTGAGTTTGGAGAAGAAACATCCATCAGCTCCATCACAAACGGGTTCGAACCCGAGTCCTTCAGCCGTTGCCATGGTGATGTGCAGGATGAGTCATCGTGGGGCGAATCCTTTGGAGGTTATCAAGGTAAAAACAGTTTAATTCCACAGTGATCAAGAGTCTTTTATGGGTTACCATAAGTGTTTTATAGGTTACCAAGGTGACCGAGAGTCTTTTGGAGGTTACCATGGGGACCAGCATTACCAGACACCCCAAGGAGGAAACCAGGGCGACTGGATCCTCGGAGATGAAGTACAGGGTGAGTGAGCAGAACACATTTTTAAGGAAAATGTGAAGTTCACCAGGCAATAGATTTATTCAGCTTTATTTGTGGATATTTTTGTGAAGGAAAAAAAGTTCAATTAAAAACAAAAAGTACTTTCATGTTTCATTTTGATGTTCTTTCTGATGAGTTTGAAGTGGAGTGAGTAACAAAACCCCCCAGAGAGCATTAATCAGCGCTCAGAGCCCAAAACTAAGCAGAAAACAGTGTGAAACAGTGATGTACAGCTGCTGTGAGACCTCGGGAAGGAGAAACCACAGTTATATTGTGCACTGTAAGAAAAAACCTGTTGAAGAATGGAAAAAAGGTACAGGTAATTTTCGGCTAGGACCTTTATAGACTTAATAAACGCTAAATCACAATGCAATGCATAGTTCAAATTACACCTGTGAAAAACACTTTTTACTATTTTTGCAAACTTTTGTGTTTTAAATCTAACTTCTTTTAGACTTCAAAAGTAAATATATATATATATATATATATATATATATATATATATATATATATATATATATATGAAGAGTTCAGATGCAAAAGCCTCTAAGTGCCATCTGAAATATTCTTCTAGAATGATCATTTTTATCAAGCTCGTATATTTAAGTTTAATAATTTCACTTAAATGGCAATGAAAATTACCTATTAATTGTCATTTAAGTGAAATTACTGAAAAGTATATATATATATACGTTTTTTAATCTGTACTTTTTTAATCTGTACTTGTATTAATTAAGTAAAAGGCCATTTAAGTACACTTAAAGCGACTGCACTTTCATGACTGTTAATTTTTTTGTTTCATATAGAGATAATGATTCTTCCACGATTCTGAACAGACAAAAACAACAACAAAATAACGTAAATTACAACAAGTTCTTACAAAATATTAATTTCTGCAATCTATTTAAAACATATGTTAATATTAATTTTAATTATTTATTTATTTAAAAAATCGGTTTGAGTTAAGGATTCGATGAGGAATACATTTGATCACTTGTCGCCACCTACTGGTGTAATTGATAAAATATATATTTGAAGCGGTGCAAAAGGTGATTTTCTCAATTTTGATCGCTACCGTAGACATCAGTGTTTACATCCAAACTATAAACTTTTATCCCAGTACTTCTGTGATAATATGAATTATTTTAACACAGGAATAATGATACTGTGTGGCTGAAAAACTTGTTTGAGAAGCTGTTTCATGCTTAAAAACATGACAACGCCCTCTCTCTGGATCAGAACACAGATCTGAATGTTCGCTGTGATCGGAGTCGTCAAAGGTTTCATAGAGAAGAATCGCTGTCATTTAGAGATAAGATCGCGTGTGTTTGAATCGAGATTGCGATCTTTTAACAATAAATCATATAAACTAATAAACTATAGCCTGCCGAGTGAAGCTACAGGTTTGGATAATTTCCTAAGAGGCTTCATTATGGTGTGTTAACACGACAACGATGTACTGATCCCCCTACACACGGATCTGTGAAAATGACTAAAAAGGCTGTATTCTGCTGCCAAGCCAGTAGGTGGCGATGTCACTTTGTCAAGAAACACCCCGTGAACACGTTTTCACAAATTCACGTTTTTGTTGTTTACGCGAAGACGGTAAAGGCATTGTTTTCAAAAGCTTGTGCTTTCAGGCATCCAAATATTTGATAGATAGCACACGTCAATTTGATGTGATGTTTACATCTGGAAGATGTATTTTAAGAGTGTTTGCTCATCTGTAATACGTCTATAGGACGTTTCCTGTCAGATGTCAAATAGACGTTTAGAAGATGTCAGTTTAACATACATTCTAAATCATTGTATCTTAAAGACATCTTCTAAACGTCTATTTGACATCTGACAGGAAACATCCTATAGACGTTTTGCAGATGAGCAAACACTCTTAAAAATACGTCTTCCAGATGTAAACATCACATCAAATTGACGTGTGCTATCTATTGTCATATAAATGAACGTAAAACTTTTTATGCGTTTTGGCCGTTCGTTTACACGATAACGGCGGTTTAGGTGCCTGAAAATGCAAACTTTTGAAAACAGGTTCCAAAGTGCAAGTTTTTGGAAACGGTCTCCGTGTAAACAACAAAAACGTGAATCTCTGAAGAGGATGACGTGAAGCACATGCGTTTTACGTGTTCAGTCTATGGTGTTGCATCGCCATCTATCGCCATCTACTGGCCTGGCAGCAGAATACAGCGTTTTTCCATGTGAATGGGGATCGTTTTGACAATGGTGTCATCTGTACGCGGGAAACTCAAAGGTAAAACTTCTAAATTTTAAGCATTTTGTTGTCGTGTAAACGTACTGCTCATGTTTATGTCTCATCAGTGTCTCCATTTCAGCTCGCGGCTCCGGTGTGAGTGCGGTCCGGGCGAGGGGGAACCGCTACTTTCTGTCTGCAGACGTCAGCGGGTTCGAGCCTCATGAAGTGGTTGTGGTGGCGTATAATCAGCGTGTGGTTATTCATGCGGAGAAGGTGTGTGTGTGTGTGTGATCTCAAATATTCAGAATAGCATGCTAACGGCTGTCTCAGGAGCATGCAGTATGCAGTGTACATTATACATGTGTGTGAAACCCTTGTGATAAAAAAGTATGCTTAATGTGCACTTCAATACTTAAAAGTGTATTTTTTCAAAAATTGTAACTGCAGATAACATATTTATGACCCTCGATCACAAAACCGGTCACGAGTCGCACAGGTTTATCTGTGGCAATCGCCAACAATACATGGTATGGGTCAAAATTATCGATTTTTCTTTTACTCCAAAAATCATGAGGATATTCAGTAAAGATCATGTTCCAAGAAGATATTTAGTAAATGTCCTACTGTAAATATATAAAACATGTATTTGTGTGAGTGAATGCAGCACAATCGCCAACATAAATGAACAACTTTAAAGGAGATTTTCTCAATGTTTCGATTTTTTTGCTCCCTCAGATTCCAGATTTACAATAGTTGTATCTCGACCAAATATTGTCCGATCATAACAAACCATATATATAAATCTCAATTTCATTTACCCATGTGGTCCAGGGTCACATTTGTGAAATAAAAGGCCACTGAAGTGCACTTAAAGAGAGTACTCTTTCATTTTAAAAACTTAACTTTGTAATAATGTCAAATTAAAAGTCTTTTAAGTAGGCTTACACTATTTCTGTAATAAGTATTCTTTTTAAACATATGCAACAGTGTAGACTACTTTTTTTTATAACAACTCATTAATAACATAATACATAAAAAATTATTGGATTAAAATATAAAGTAGGCTAGTGTATTTCTTTCTTTCTCGAATGACACTGAACAGTGTAGAATACTATAGTTTGAAGTGTTTATCGATGCACACTACATATAGTTTCAAATATTGCAAGATCTTTATTTTGAAAGAAATAAATACTTTTATTCAACAAGGACACATTAAAATTGATTAAAGTTACAGTAAAAACGTTTATAATGTTACAAAAGATTCTATAAAAATGCTGTTCTTTTCAACTTTTTATTCATCAACGAATCCTGAAAAATAAAATGCATCTCAGTTTCCACAAAAATGTGATGCATTGATGATAATCAGAAATATTTCTTGAAATATACTAGAGTGATTTCTGAAGGATCATGTGACACTGAAGACTGGAGTAATGATGCTGAAAATTCAGCTTTGATCAATTACACTTTAAAACATATTCACATAGAAAACAGTTATTTTGAATTGTAATAATATTTCACAATATTACCGTATTTTTTTGATCCAATAAATGCAGCTTTGATGAGCAGAGGAAACTTCTTTCAAAAACATTTAAAAATCTTCCCAACCCCAAACCTTTGAACGAGTCTGTCTTGTCCTGCTTACAGATCGGAGCAGACGGGAGCGTTGCAGGAAAGTTTACCCATAAGTCTGTGCTTCCAGCAGACATGAACCCTTTATCTGTGAGCAGTGAACTGACCGCCGAGAAGATGTTGATCATCAGCATCGAACGCATCCGTGACCTTTCACCTTTGACCTCTGACCTTCTGTGATCTCAACACTTCAGAGAGGAGAAACAGTCAACGCAATCCTAGACTCAAACTCCACCGAACCAAAAAACACAACATCAGGGATCTCAGATATGATATATTAAGTTAATCTATTTTAGAAGAAAAGGTTCTATGGAATCTTCAAGGGTTCCGTCAGGCGCTTCATATTTAGAACCTTTAGGGGTTCCATCATGGGATCATTTTATAGATTTAGTTTTATTTATTTTAATTCAATTTTATGAATTAAACAGCTTGTAAACATACTTTATCACTATAGAAAAAATTTAAATAACCCATTAAACATGAAAGTATTACACGATCATTTCTCATTATATAGAACATTTTTGGTATAAAGAGTTCTTTAAAACTGAGTCAAGAACCCTAGAGTTCTAGACCCTATAAGAACATAAGAGTGACTCTTTGATTTCTACTCTACTATTATCTTTCAACTGTTAGTTGGCAAGAAATAATGATAATCACAAACAGAAGATGTGTCTTGAATCAGTCAAATGACTTTACTGTACAGTATATTCACATATCACAAACATCATCTCAAAAAGTCTTTCATTTGCACCAAAAAAACATTTGGTTTGCACTTATCCTCTAAAAAAATGCTGGGTTGCTTCAACCCAAATTTGGGTCAAATATGGACAAACCCAACCGTTGAGTTAAATTTTTAAATTACATTTTTAACCCAACATTTGGGTTTGCCCATATTTGACCCAAAATTGGGTTGAAGCAACCCAGCATTTTTTAGAGTGTGGGTTAAAAAATGTAATTACATTTTTAACCCAACGGTTGGGTTTGTCCATACTTGACCCAAATTTGGGTTGAAACAACCCAGCATTTTTAAATTTTTTGAGTGAATAATGAACCTGAGCTTGAATTTCCCAACACTTCCATGTGTGAAATCAGTAGTTTGATCTTGTTAATTTGATCTTTCTTGAATTTCTTCCCTGATGTTTTCAGAGTTTTGTGTAACAGTAACAGTTTTATAATACACCATCTAAACCTTGAGATACATGCACTGAAAAAAAAAAAATTCAAAGATGTTTGAAATGTGTTTTACAAGAAAATATGGTTGTTTTTTTTTTCAAAATTTGATGTTTAATTCCATGTGTTACCTGCCATTTCTTTGTAATATTTAGTAAAATTCAGTAATTAATTCTACACTGTTTTTTTTTCAGTGTGAGTCACATATATATAATGTTTGTCAATGGAAAATCAATATTTAGATCATTTAAAAATCATTCTCTTTCCAGTTTTCTAACATGATAAAGCAGTGTCATAAATCATCTTGTCCTGAGTGAGGTTTTATGTTAATGAGCCACTTTGTATATCTTGATTTATTTATGCGTTTATTGTTTTGTTTCTACACTGTCATTTTTTCATCCATTTCCAATATTTTTTTTATGTATTTATTCATTTTCCTATTGTATTTTTTGGTTTGCACATACCCTCAAAAAAAATGCTGGGTTGTTTCCACCCAAATTTGGGTCAAATATAGACAAACCCAACCGTTGGGTTACATTTTTTAATTACATTTTTAACCCGACGTTTGGGTTTGTCCATATTTGACCCAAAATTGGGTTAAAACAATCCAGCGTTTATTGTAACGCTATAAACTCTTAAAATGCTCAGAGTTGTGCCAATAAAGTTTACTGAGTCTGACTTTTCATGTAGAAGATTATGATAAAGATTATGATAAAGGTCAAGAAAAGATGTGATTTCAGGACTGGGAAAGAACTCAGCTCAGGTCTCTCATTTTAATTCACATGGTTTGTTTTAATGATATAATGTTCTTACTATTAACTGTTCTTTACAAAATGGCTCTTATTAAAAAAAATGATATTCCAGTCTTTAAGCCATTAAAGTACTTTTGTTCACAGTATTTGAGTTCATATCTGTGAAGAGCTTATGATGCACACTAATAAACAGTTATTTTCCTAGTATATTTGTCTTGTTTTCCAGCACAAATATCTAAACATTCTTATATCAAGATACATTTACTGGAGAAGCGAAATGACTCAAGATATTATGTTTTGCTGTCTGAAAAATCCATCAAAATTAAGTGAGTTCATGCTTGAAATGAGAAAAAAATTATTGCCAACAGAATCAGAAAAATTATCTTAATTTAAAGGGAAAAAGCCTGTCGTCTTCCCAAATAGTTATGAAAACTTCAACACCCATAATGCACTGGGCATGATGCCATCCAACGCCACTCCCACCAGTCTGCTATAGACACACTTACCAGTCAAAACCAGTTTGCTTGAGTAGGAAATACTTCTGAGCAAACTTTTACTCATAATGGTGTCGATTTGTGTTGTTCCCGGCTGCAAGATTTCAAAGAGTGAACGTTTATCAGGAGTGTTTCTTTCGGTTTCCAGTGAGGATCCAGCGTGTTGGATAAAGCCTGAAAAGATTCATAAATATGGAGAGAACACTGCGACGGAAAATCTGACAAATGTTTGTACTCAACATCTCAAACAGGATGACCAGGAACAGCGTTTTAGGCCAAACACGGGGAAAACTGGTGGAAACGGCCATTAAAATACGACAATAAATCATGGAAAACATAATAGGTATTTTATGTAGGTCTATAAATAACATTCAGAAACCGTATGCTATGATTAAACTGAATAAGGATCAATAAATAAACACTTATACGAAAACATTTGATTATTATGCCGGATTTGATTCGGCGTGAGCGGAAGTGCGGTTTAGATTGGGTTTGTGTTGAAGAGCCGCTAACAAAGTCACTTATTCACGAGTGTAAATGTGCAGCATTATTATAAGTCTCTAAAAGATTGAAGTCCGTCAGGTAAAACAAGCTTTCTGATGCAATTCACCAAAGACTTCTGTTTTATCCCAGTTATTATTCCCTATCTGAGGCTTCCGTAAATATTTACTTCATAACAAAGTTGCGTTTAAAATTAAGTGTAATGGTGCGATGCAAACATATTCAATAGTGCGCGAGTCGTCCCACTAAACATTGGACGTCGGACAGACGTGCAGATCATGTCTATATTGGGTCCGTCGGTCCATAGCCAATTCTGGACATCTATTCGACGTCCAAACTAGGTCCACTATTTGGACGTCCAACCATGACCCAGCTTGGACGTCACATTGATGTTGAACATTTGACCTTTGAACTCCGGTTTTTGGACGTCATTTGGACGTCTATGACAGGAGTAGGAAATTTACATGATTAATATGTAATTTTTTTTTTTTTTTTTTACAAATATTAACATTGTTGCTATCAACATGATTAATACATATGAATACAGATTATTTATAATTATTTAAGATCATTTTCCAAAAAAAAGTGTCTCAGGAGCAGGTGAGAACTGGAGACGCATGTAGCTCAAACAGTAGAGAGTTGGCGCTTGCAACGTCAATATCATGGGTTCGATTCCCAGGGAAAGCAAGAACTGATAGGAGTGTAAATGTGGAATACAATGTAAGTCACTTTGGATAAAAGCGTCTGCCAAATGTAAATATATGGTACAGAAAACATGTCCTCCACCCTTTTGAAACAACAGTTATAGAAGTTGTATAAAAACGACGTCTAAAATTAGTCTAAATTTGATGTTGAAAAGACGTCCACAAACGACCACATTTGGACTATAAATAACCCTTACACAGAGGTCCCACGGACGTCAACATTAGACGTGCGGTAGACGTCGAAAAAAGACGTTACAAAACAACCCCTTCAGTGGACCGAAATTGGACGTCCAAACATTACATAGAAAAGACGTCACATTGCGCAATGGCGTAACTTATTGAGGGAAAAATCTGACATGAGCAAAATTTTAAATGTCTCTCTTTGTATTTTTACCAATGGCAAATAAAGTTCTGGAATAATAAATCATATGGAGAGAAAGGAAAACAGACAGATCTTATGAATTAATTAAGAGAAAGTTTAAAGAAAGTTCGTCTAACATACTGAGATGGCAAAATATTGCAAAATATAAATGAAAAATGACTCAAACATATGCATGTTATTTACACTATTTAATCAAATAAATGTTCCCTTTGAATAACATTTATTTACAGATGATTTACAGATATTTAAGTTATATTAAAAAAAAAAGTAATTTTGCTTCAAGTAAATGTATCTTGATTTAAGAATGTTTAGATATGTGTGCTGGAAAACATGACAAAAATACACATATTTTGCAGTATAACTTTACGGGTTAAAGGTTTAACGACAGTCTCTTACTTAAGTGGACGTTTCTAATGATATTGAGATGTTCTGCTCTTTTATGACAGATGGGATATTCCTCTGTGTGAATGTGTCTCTCACATGAAACTCACTCAGGGCTTTATAACCTACTTACAGCGACAGCCAATCAGACGACAGAAGAGCAACACTGCCAATCAGAACTCAGGAGAAACACACAACTACAAGAGAACACACCAGTCTGAATGTCCTCATGTTAAAATCTCTTTATTTATCCCTGATATACAAAAACTTTTTGTTCTATTGCTGAGCTTGATTTTTGTTTTCCTGTGAAAAACAGCAGAAGTTTTGCTGTTGTTGTCGTTTTAACTCTCGCTGAAGATTGATGAAACTCTGAGAACGGCCGCTTCTGGAGATGTACACTGTAAACGGAGTGAGTGTGGAGATTTAGTAAGAGGTTTTGGACTAACACTGTTTGTGTGTGTGGAAATGAAACGCTTTTGGCCCTCAGAGTTTCAAGAGCTCCACTGGGAAACATTATTAGCTTAGTTTGTATTTTTGTCTCGTTTTCCCAGTCCAAATATCTAAACGTTCTTAAATCAAGATGCATTCACTGGAGAAGCAAAATTATTTAAGATATTAAGGCTTGTTTGCTTAAAAAATGATCAAAATGAAGCGAGTTTGTGCTTAAAACAAGAACAAAATCTGCTGGTCTGAAAAATAATCTTGTTTTACTTTTAAAGTTTATTTTTCTGACCTCCACTGGGTTTTTTCCCAGCATAAAACTACACTTTTCAGTAACCGAGACTGAATATTTTAAGTAATTTTGCTTCTCCAGTAAATGTATCTTGATTAGAGAATATTTGCACTGGAAAACAAGACAGAAACACTGAGCAAGAAAACATTTTTCACAGTGTTAAAAACATCATCAAACATCTGGAAACACTTCAACACAGCTCAGCTCTTTTTCTTTACAAAAATATGGTTATCTCCCCACAAAGTCATTAATTCTGGTTACTAATGAACAACAAAGACACAAATGTTATTGCACAAATATACATTATCTTCCAATTACTGAAAATAACGACAATGATATCAAAAATAAAATCACTACTTCGCTGATCACATGTAAGATTGTTAATAAATATGATTCTCGGAAACAACATATTTCTAATACATGAAATGAAATGGACCACCACAACATAATAATAATAATAAATCTATAAACGAGATGAAACTGCATCAAATAAAACAGAAGCGATCATGATTTGCTCTTTTGGTCACTTTAACATGTTTAAAGGAGTGTATCTGACAGTACTAGATAAAGGTCAAAGGTCAGAGCTGATTCTGACACACAAAACTCTCGTGTTTCCACAAACTTCAGTCCAACCATTACACATCAGTCTGACTTTTGCAGTTTTGTGTCTCACAACAGGAGCAGGAGGCAAAAATGACCAAAGAAAAGAACAAATAAATGGCAAAAGGAAGAAAATATTTAAGTTAACATGATATTTTAAATATATTAAAATCTGTAAATCTACATGAATCAACACAAAAATAAGCCTCTCCTCCACCGGCCAACAGATTAAAGCTTATTGGTCAAATCTGTCAGTCAAATTCAATTCGGTTCAAATTAAAAGGATGAGCTAACGAAACGCAGAGTCACGAAACACTTAGAAATCAACAAACATTTACAACGGTCAATAAAACACTCGCAGATCTGACTTTTTGTTCTGTTCGGCTATTGCTCGTACAAACGCAGGAATAGGTTTCAGTTGAATCTCACAAAAACGTCAAGAGCACGTCTCTGTCACGTTAAAAATTAAAAACTTAATGCATTATAACAGTATTCATAATGTATGTTACAATGCATCTTTGCATGAATAATTGTAACCAAAGTTCAAATGCATAATATTTTCAGATTCCTTGTTCCGTCTGCAATTGGTTGTCGTTTTAATGCATTATACTTTCTAAAGGTGTGTTCGATTAATAAATACGCATCAACTGGGGTTACAATTATTCATGAGATCATACGATGCATTATAAGGCATAATTAATGCATTAAAAATACTTTTACAACGCATTATAAAGGCTTTAAGTGCATTATATTTTGCGTAAAGAAAATGTATCTTTACCTTTAGGATCATTAAGATTTTTTGCATTAAAAATAATATTGATATAATTTAAGTATTTATACACCATAGTAGCATTTGTTATTTTTTTGTATTTTTCAATATTCTCAAATTGCTATTTTTGATATGCTTTGCAAATAATGAAAGATACAAAAAATGTATGATTTTCATTTAAATTCTCATTACAAAACTATGTTATTGTTTATAGTCGGAGTTTTGAGATTTAACTGCAAGGAAAAAGTCAGAATTATTATTAGAATTATGTACTTTGCTTTTTTTAGGTTTTATTATTATCAATGGTGATTCTCATTTAAATTCTCATTACAAAAAAAGAACAACAGAAAAGAAAGTACATTAAAAAAATTACAACTGCAACTATAGTGTAAATGTTGCAGAAAATAAATACTTATTTTTTGGTAATGAGAATATAAATGAAAATCATAATTGAGAATTACAACAAAAAAATGCAAACCAAACAAACACATAATACAAATTTTGAAAATCTAAAAAATCTTAATGGTCAATTGCACAAACACATTCATATTTGGTTCTAAATATGAGTTGATCTTGACAGGTTTTGTGAAATTCAGCATCAGTCATCATAGACATTTTTAAAAACTAGTCCTGCCAAAGTTTCAACAACAGAGAGAAAGAAAGACGGAGAGATTTTCCCGTCTGACGAGACGTGTTGTTCATATTCAGACTCAAACAGTGATCTCTGGATCTATCAAACACATGTTCCTGTGGCTTTAAGTGCTAAACTGATCTGAAAGAACATTACATTCTCCTGGATCAAAAAAAAATATATCAAAAATTAGTGGTTATTGCAAAGCACATATTTTGAAGTTCTCACACAACAGAAAAACCCTCACTGTTAGTTTACATGAATAACAATATTGTCAGTTCAAATGTTATCGTTGTGTTTAACCGTCCTTTTAGTGCAAAACATGCAGAAGATAAATGGTGGCGAATCTTTTTAAAAAAAGGCTCGTTAGTGTTCAGGCTACGTCATTTCCAAATCAGAAACCCATAAAAGTGCGCATTATTACACAACAGTATCAGAGCTTGATGAGTTGATACGGTTTCGCTGTTAGTCTGAAACTGACCAGATAACACACATATAAACGCTTTGGCTTGAAACAGCAACTCAATCTGCTTTCGGAGAGGAACAACAACAAAAAAGTGAAAAGATATCACTCCCACTCCGTCTCATTCTCTCCATCACTCTTCTCTCTCTGCGTTTCGCCTACACCGCTCTTTATATATATATATATAGAGATGAATGAATGCCCACAGACTCCATGACGACAGATGAAGCGTCCAAACAGATCTTGTGTATCACGGTTTTTGGTAACACTTTACAACAAGGTTTCATTTCCTAACATGATGAACTAACATGGACATTTTTTATTAACTCACATTAACAAAGGGTAATGAAAACACACGTTGGTAAAGCGTTTAAAGGGATAGTTCACCCAAAAATGAAAATTAACCCATGATTTACTCACCCTGAAGCCATCCTAGGTGTGTATGACTTTCTTCTTTCAGACGAATACAACCAGAGTTATATTAATAAATGTCCTGGCTCTTCCAAGCTTTATAATGGCAGTGAATTGCTGTTTCTGTTTTGAAATATGCACTTTTATGATGGATATATGCACTTTTATGATGGACAGATGCACTTTTATCATGGATATATGCACTTTTATGATGGACAGATGCACTTTTATGATGGATATATGCACTTTTATGATGGATAGATGCACTTTTATGATGGATAGATGCACTTTTATGATGGATAGATGCACTTTTATGATGGATAGATGCACTTTCATCACGGATAGATGCACTATTATGATGGACCGATGCACTTTTATGATGGACAGATGCACTTTTATCATGGATATATGCACTTTTATGATGGATAGATGCACTTTTATGATGGCTAGATGCACTTTTATGATGATAGATGCACTTTTATGATGGATAGATGCACTTTTATGATGATATATGCACTTTTATGATGATAGATGCACTTTTATGGACTTCAAAACAGAAACAGCCATTTACTGCCATTATAAAGCTTGGAAGAGCCAGGACATTTTTGAATATAACTCTGATTGTATTTGTCTGAAAGAAGAAAGTCATGCACACCTAGGATGACTTGAGGGTGAGTAAATCATAGGCTAATTTAAATTTAAATTGAAACTATCCCTTTAACTAATGTTAACAAATGAAACCTTATTTGTAAAGTGTTATCACAAGTGAAAAGAGTGACTGAAAGGGTAACATATGGATCTGTCTCACATATAAACACACATACTGTACAAGCACACACACACAAGTCTCGATGCTCCCTGATTCTCCAACACTAGTGTAGGAAGTAAAGACAGGAAGACCTGAAAGCGAGCGGAGGATCCAGGTTTTTTGGATGCGTCTCTGAATAGTTGCCGTGCCGTCACTGGGACTTGTCGTCGGAGTCGGAGGTGTTTGGTTGGTGTTCTCTGGGAAGTGTGATGCTGGTGTGACGGTCCCACAGTTTGTGAAGTTCAGTGGCTTCACTCTCGCTGCTTGTGCCACTCGTCCCGCTGTCTCTGAAACTGGCCAGGGGGGGGCGCACTTTCACTCCCTTCACCGTCATGGAGCCCTCGATGGCTTTACGCAGCTACGACACAAACCAGAGCTGGTTAACAACTCGTCAAAAGTGTTATACGTTTAGTTGTTTTAGTATGATTTATATATGTACAGAGCACCGCACATGACATGCGGACAAAAAAATATTTATATCGTGGCTACAAATTAACAATTCGTTTCTATCACTTTCCAATACGTCAGCACATTTGAATCATTTGTTCCTTGGTTTTAAGTAAATTGTGCGCCTGATATAATTTGTTCCCTAGTTTTGCTAAATCATGCACACAATATAATAATTCTTACCTAAGTTTTACTAAATCGTGTGCACAAAATAATAATTCGTTCCCTAGTTTTACTAAATCGTGTGCACAAAATAATAATTCGTTCCCTAGTTTTACGAAATCGTGTGCACAAAATAATAATTCGTTCCCTAGTTTTACGAAATCTGCGCTCAATATAATAATTCGTTCCCTTGTTTTACGAAATCGTGCGCACAATATAATAATTCTTTCCTAAGTTTTACTAAATCATGCACACAATATAATAATTCTTTCCTAAGTTTTACTAAATCATGCACACAATATAATAATTCTTTCCTAAGTTTTACTAAATCATGCACACAATATAATAATTCTTTCCTAAGTTTTACTAAATCATGCACACAATATAATAATTCTTTCCTAAGTTTTACTAAATCGTGTGCACAAAATAATAATTCGTTCTCTAGTTTTACTAAATCGTGTGCACAAAATAATAATTCGTTCCCTAGTTTTACGAAATCTGCGCTCAAAATAATAATTCGTTCCCTTGTTTTACGAAATCATGCGCTCAATATAATTAATTCGTTCCCTTGTTTTACGAAATCATGCGCTCAATATAATAATTCGTTCCCTAGTTTTACGAAATCGTGCGCTCAATATAATAATTCGCTCCCTAGTTTTGCTAAATCGTGCGCACAATATAATAATTCGCTCCCTAGTTTTGCTAAATCGTGCGCACAATATAATAATTTGCTCACTAGCTTTACGAAATCGTGCGCTCAATATAATAATTCGCTCCCTAGTTTTGCTAAATCGTGCGCACAATATAATAATTCGCTCCCTAGTTTTGCTAAATCGTGCGCACAATATAATTCGCTCACTAGCTTTACGAAATTGTGTGCACAATATAATTCGCTCACTAGCTTTACGAAATTGTGTGCTCAATATAATAATTCGTTCCCTTGTTTTACGAAATCGTGCGCTCAATATAATAATTCGTTCCCTTGTTTTACGAAATCGTGCGCTCAATATAATAATTCGCTCCCTAGTTTTGCTAAATCGTGCGCTCAATATAATAATTCGCTCACTAGTTTTGCTAAATCATGCGCACAATATAATAATTCGTTCCCTTGTTTTACGAAATCGTGCGCTCAATATAATAATTCGCTCCCTAGTTTTGCTAAATCGTGCGCTCAATATAATAATTCGCTCCCTAGTTTTGCTGAATCATGCGCACAATGTAATAATTCGCTCCCTAGTTTTGCTAAATCATGCGCACAATATAATAATTCGTTCCCTTGTTTTACGAAATCGTGCGCTCAATATAATAATTCGCTCCCTAGTTTTGCTAAATCGTGCGCTCAATATAATAATTCGCTCCCTAGTTTTGCTGAATCATGCGCACAATGTAATAATTCGCTCCCTAGTTTTGCTAAATCATGCGCACAATATAATAATTCGCTCACTAGTTTTGCTAAATCGTGCACACAATATAATAATTCGTTCCCTAGTTTTACGAAATCGTGCGCTCAATATAATAATTCACTCACTAGCTTTAAGAAATTGTGCACACAATATAATAATTCGCTCACTAGCTTTACGAAATCGTGCGCTCAATATAATAATTCGCTCCCTAGTTTTGCTAAATCGTGCGCACAATATAATAATTCCCTCGTTTTACTGAACTGTGTGCGCAATACAATAATAAGTTCCCTAATTTCCCTAAATCGTGCGCACAATATAATTTGTTCCCTAGTTTTACTAAATCGCGCACAGGATATTATTCGTTCCCATTAATTAATAATCAAAAGTGACATTAAAGACAGTGTCTGTTCTTTTGAACTCTCTATTCTTCAAAGAATCCTGTGATGCAACAACGTATCATGGTTTACACAAAAGTATGTAGCAGCACAACTATTTTCAACATTTAGAAATATTTCTGAAGGATCATGTAAAAAATTCAGCTTTGATCACAGGAATAAATTACACTTCACGTAGAAAACAACAATTTTAAATTGTAATAATATTTCACATTATTACCATTTTTACTGTATTTTTGATCAAATAAATGCAGCCTTGGTGAGCAGAAGAGATTATAAAAGAGATATAATATTGTAATATTGGTGTTTTTGTGTGACTGCTGAACTCTCACCTCTCTCAGCGAAACAACTCCAATAAGTCGTCCGATACTGGTGACGTACGCGTGATCCAGACCCAACAGAGAGAAGATGGTGTGAGTCTGCCAGAGAGACAAAGAAGTTCATCATTGAAACATGATTGTTTAATTTTGGTCTTTTAAAATAAATGAGTTTAATATCCTCAAAACCACAGGGATGCAACCCAAACACCTTTAGCTCTTACAATCAAAGGCACATTTTTAGTATAGAAATCATTCACTATATTTGAAGCACCAGTTTTGTTTAAAGCAAATGTGTCTTTTTGTTGCCACAAAAAAGCATGCTTTGCAGAAAGAAAACTCAATCTCAAATATCATTAAGGATATTGAACTTGCATTCCTGTAAAGAAATCAATACGCTATTAACAATATTAAGTGATGAATTTATATTGTGCATTTTATAATCATAACATGAAGTTAAAATGTTATCTGAAATGTATCACTTATTAATAAATAAAGGTTAAAAGCACACAGCATACAGAATTTATGATTAATACTTGGCTTGGTTAATGAATAAAAAATTGAGATATATATATATATATATATATATATATATATATATATATATATATATATATATATATATATATATATATATATATATATATATATATTCTGCATTTCACCACTGCTCTGGCTTGTTTCCTACTCTAGCTTTCTAATAAACCTGGCATTATATACTGTGAATAATCGCTGGCACTGTAATAAACAGCTTCAGATAAAAGCTTACATAAAAGTGAATAAATGTTGATGTCAAAGTACATAAATTAGGTCATGTGACTGAACAGACTAGGAAGTATGTTACCTGGCAACATCGGCACAACAAATTCATTTTAAATAAAAAGGTTTTCTACAACTTTTTTCTACAGATTTTTGCAATGCATAGCTAATTTGAAATTGTGAAATTAAGAACAAAAACTTCTTTGCAAAAAAATTAAAAGTAAAACAGTATATCATTTTTTTTATACATGTACATACATGCTAGTGTTTTCATGAAAAATTACATTTTGGTGCATGACACTTTGGGTAACATTGCAAGAAAATAGTTCCTATAGGAAATAGTAATGTTTGGAAAACATAAAATTTCCTGGAAAACATACTAAATCTTTCTGACCACAGAATTAAGTTTTAAATTTAGTAAGTTTTCCTCTTGAAATGTTACTCAAAGTGTCATGCACCATGCACACAAAACATGAGAATTCAAATATGAAGCAACAAAAAGCACAAAAAAATGTGGTTCTCTCGTATTGCGTAAGCAGTGCTTACGCTGCGGGAAAAGTCTTCTTTTCTCGAGATACTGAAACCAAAAAATTATCCTTAATTTCATATTTTGTCAACGCAGTGCGGCTGCAGGCAGCTGAGCTAGAGCGGCATACTGCGCGCTCATTGGCTGCCGCGCGGCAACTGCTTAAGCTTACCAGTGAGCCTGGCGTGACGTCACGCCCAATGGGGGACGTCAGAGCGTATAAAAGGAAGGCTCGTAGGCTATATTCTCTGATTTCTGTCTTTTCAGCGAAGCACTCGCATCGCTGATCTCTGAGAAGAAACCGTCGCCGTTGTCCTGCAAGGAACAGCTAACGAGCCAGCTTAGGACAGCCTGAGGAAGCCGGACGAATCTTCGCCGCCTTCAGCCTGCCGTGCCAGCTCAGCTATCCGGCGATATATCCTTTCTCACTATGTCTATTACATGATGTGTTTTTTACATGTTGTGTGTGTTCGTCGAGGCGTTGTTTCAAATGCCTCGCACCACTCCCCGCTCTCTCTCCCTCTGTTCGAGCCGCGCAACTGCGCCTCTCGCAAGGTGTGTTAGAGATGCGGATGATTATGGGGCTCGCTCTCTCCCTCTGTTCGAGCCGCGCAAAACGTGCCGCTCACAAGGGATCGCAGACGCGTACGGTCACGGGGCTGGCTTTCTTTACATTACAAGAAAGCTACCCCGCCACCCCCCCCGCCCACCGTCTCCCGGCGAAAAGGAGAAAAGAGTGTTCTAGACCCGCCAAGGCCGGTCTAACCTCCATCTCTAACATATTTCTCAGTCCCCTCCTAGTTCAGGCTACTGGGAATATCTATACTGCAGTAAACGAGCCTGTTACAGTACACGCACGCCTGCAAACATGATAACGCTCTCTGGTTGCTCGCTCTCCCCGCACTCTCTCCCTCTGTTCGAGCCGCGCAGACTGCGCCACTCACAAGGGATTGCGAAAGCTGACAGTCACGGGGTTAGTTTTCTTTACGTTACAAGAAAGCTACTGCCCCCGCGCCCGTCACTCTTCGATGATAGGAGGAAAGAGAGTGTTCGAGTCCCACCGAGGCTTGGCCCCTAAGTTCAGGCGGCTGGAAATATTAATTTTGCAGTAAACGAGCCTGTTACATTACACGCACGCCTGCAAAACGTGATGATGCTCCGGCTACTCGCCCCGCTTCCCGCGCAAACTGCGCCGTTCTCAAGGGATGTCAGAGCGGACGGTCACGAGTAATGCTCAGCACCCCGCGTGCCTCACTCACCGGCGGAAGGAGGAGGGAGATGTTTGTAGCCCCGCTGAGGCCGGGCCATTCTCCAATTCCCATACGTTTCTCAGCCCCCTCTGAGTTAGGCGGCTGAAAATGTTAATATTGCAGTAACGAGCCTGTATAATACACGCGCGTCTGCACGCTATCGCCGACGCGAAACATGATGCGCACTCTCATATGCTCGAGCGAACCAATAGTCTATGCATTCTTCCCCTGTGGCTCAGTGGCAGAATAACAGGTTTTCGCGCCAGAGACCCGGGTTCGAGCCCGGCTCTGGCAGCAAAAAAAAAAAATAAAAAATATTTTGCTGTTCGCTGATCCGAGCTCGCGGCCAGCTTCTCACACGCAAAAGGTGAACCCGCCCCTCGCACCCTCCCTCTGACGGTGCTCGAGTAATTATGAGAGTTTAAACATTTGAGCCTTCAAGCGTTTCGTGCTGTCAGTCACCCAAGAAGACGACTGCAGATGTGTATTGCAGCCAATGAGTCAGTTACACAACTCGCTCGCCTGCACACAAACGCTGTTCGTGCAGCGGCCCAGAAAAATCTGGAAAAGAGTGTTAATTCTGGTTATTCGGCTCACGCCAAAGGTGTTCCTCTGCCAGTCCCCTAAAAAAAAAAAAAGGGCTACTGCAGTAGTGTTTCAGCAGCCAACGAGCCAGTCTGTAGACTCGCTCGCCTGCACTCAAACGCTGTTTTTTAAGGCGGCCCAGATAAATCGCAAAAGAGCATAAAATCTGGCCATTCGTCTCATGCCGGCAGTGTTATGAGTGTAGTAAATATGCCCACGACCCCGTGTTCAATTCTACACACAAGCACAATCTCCCCTGTGTACCCCACAGAGCACACTCACATAAAGCGCGCGTCTGCCGCTCGAGTGTTAAGTGTAGGAAATGTGCCTGCTCACGAGTGCTCACAACCACACGCTGTTCACTCTGTCTCACACACTCAGGGTTCAGATATCGCCACTGCCACCGGCCGTGTTTTAATAAAGAGTCCTGTGCCCGCTCCCCTGCGTTCACACTCTGCTATAAACACTCGCACGCGCTCTCTCAGCGCAATCCGGCCGGTCACTGCTATCAGCGAGTCCCGTCTCGCAACACTGTCTCAGCGCGCACCGCGCGCCCGCCACTGCAGGTCCCTCGTCCCGCGCTATGCAGCGGGCAGGACTCAGAGGCCATTCGACCCCTAGCTATGAGTGTGGATGCATGGAAAGCTATCCCGGGTGTGTCGACATGGGTGCTGGACACGGTAATACAGGGCTATTCGCTACAGTTCAGTCGTCGTCCTCCGCGCTTTCAAGCCCGGATCGAAACGAAAGTGAACGCAGAAGCAGCCCATCTGCTTCATGCAGAAATAGCAAAGCTGCTGCGCAAAAGGCGATAGAGAGAGTTCCTCCTTCTCTGACCGAGGCAGGCTTTTACAGCCGTTATTTCCTCGTGCCCAAGAAGGACGGGGGGCTCAGGCCCATATTAGATCTGAGACATTTGAACAGGGCTCTCATGAGAAGGCCGTTCAAAATGCTTACGACCAGGCAGATCCTCGCGCTAATTCGCCCGAGGGACTGGTTTATCTCTCTCGATCTGAAAGACGCGTATTTTCAGATTCAGATTATACCCCGTCACAGGCCATTCTGAGATTCGCCTTCGACGGCCAGGTATATCAATATACTGTCCTTCCGTTCGGCCTGTCCTTAGCACCCCGTACATTCACAAAGTCCATGGATTCAGCTCTCGCTCCCCTGAGAAAACGGGGCATGCGAATTCTGAACTATCTGGACGATTGGCTTACTCTAGCGCAGTCAAAAGAGGAATTCATCTCTCACAAGTTAGCGCTTCTCAGTCATCTGGAAAGCCTGGGTCTTTCGGTGAACTGGGCCAAGAGCTCACTTATCCCCAGTCAGTCAATTTCCTTCCTAGGAATAGAACTGGACTCGGTGGCTATGATGGCCAGGCTGTCAGAACAGCGCGTGCGCTGTGTTCGACACCTCGCCGCATCTTTTCAAAAAGGCAGGTACCTCCCTCTGAAACGTTTCCAGAGGCTGTTGGGCCATATGGCGTCAGCTGCAGCGGTCCTACAGCTGGGTTTACTTCGAATGCGCCCGCTACAATGCTGGCTGAAATTGGAAGTACCCCGCGGAGCGTGGGTTTCGGGCGGCGCTCGAGTCAGTGTGACTCAGGTCTGTGTTTCAGCCCTGCAGCCTTGGCTAGCGCCCGAATGGTACCGACAGGGAGTGACAATGGGAGTCATCTCACACCGCAAAGTGGTCTCGACAGACGCGTCCAACATGGGTTGGGGAGCGCTTTACGAGGGCAGTCCAATCTGCGGCCTCTGGTCGGGCCCAGAGCGGAACCTCCATATAAACTGTCTGGAGATGTTAGCGGTCGAGAAGGCTTTGAAGCATTTTCTCCCATACTTGCAGGGACACCACGTGCTAGTTCGCTCAGACGACATGTCGGTGGTGTCCTATGTGAACCGCCAGGGCGGACAGGGCTCTAACAGAACGCCTCTTGGTCTGGGCTCAGGGCTCGCTGTGCTCGCTGAGAGCCGCGCACGTGCCCGGGCGCCTGAACGACGGCCCGGACAAACTGTCCAGGGACAATGTTCCCCCAGGGGAATGGGTGTTACACAGCCAGACGGTACAGTCGTTATGGCACCGCTTCGGCGAAGCGAAATTGGACCTTTTTGCCACAAGCGAGAATGCTCAGTGCAAAAGGGTTCTTTTTCGAAGAGCGAGGACGCGCTGGCCCAGGTCTGGCCCAGCGTCCCGCTGTACGCTTTCCCCCCGATCTCAATGCTGCTTCAGGTATTAGCAAAGATCAGGGAAACGCGCTGCGCAGTGCTCCTCATAGCCCCGCACTGGGAGAACCAACCCTGGTTCCCGGAGCTGATGAGCCTGTCAGACACAGCCCCATGGCCGATCCCGGCGAGGAGAGACCTTCTCTCTCAAGCCCGGGGGTCAACTCTGCATCCCCATCCAGAGCATTGGTCTCTGCATGCGTGGGTAATCAACGAATATTCGTTGATCTGCCAGAAGGGGTAGTTTACACGATCTCGCAGTCCAGAGCCCCCTCGACGAGGTGGCTCTATGCGTCTAAATGGTCAGTGTTTAACAAATGGTGTGCAGGAAAGAGTTTCAATTCTCAGTCCTGTGGGGTTCCGCAGGTTCTGAACTTCCTCCAAGAGCTTTTGGACGCGGGCAGGTCCCCCTCCACGCTCAAGGTGTATGTTGCGGCGATTGCTGCGTTCGCCGATTCGGCGCGTGGCCGCGCACTGGGAAGGAACAAACTCATTACCCGTTTCCTGCGAGGTGCCAGGAGGCTGAACCCCCCTGCGGCCACCTTCGGTTCCGATATGGGATCTGTCTTTGGTCCTGGAGGCCCTTAAAGTTTTTCCCTTCGAGCCGCTAGACTCTGTGGGTCTCAAATACCTGACTTTTAAGACCGTTTTTCTGCTGGCTCTCGCCTCAGTAAAACGTGTAAGTGACTTGCATGCGCTATCAGTTAGCGCGTCGTGTCTCGAGTTTGGACCTAACGACTCGTTAGTCATTCTCAAACCTAGACACGGCTATGTCCCTAAAGTGTTGGGTACTCCTTTCAGAGCACAGGTTATCTCCCTCTCAGCCCTGCCGCCGGCAGACAGCGAGGTCGATAATAACCTCCTTTGCCCTGTCAGGGCGTTAAGGTTTTATATTACGCGCTCTGCAGCCTTCAGGCTCTCGGAGCAGCTCTTTGTTACGTTCAGTGGGCGCGCCAAGGGTCTCGCCGCCTCGAAACAGACGCTATCCAGATGGATAGTGGACGCTATCGCAGCAGCATACGCGTCCAAAGACCTGCAGTGCCCTCTGGGCATACGGGCTCATTCCACCATAGGCGTTGCCTCATCGTGGGCATGGTCCAGCGGGATTTCCATTCATGACATTTGTATGGCGGCGGGCTGGGCGTCCCCCTCTACATGCGGTGGCCCGCACCGCTGGCCACCTGTTTTTTCACCTCTATGCTTTTCATAAAGAGTCATATGTGATCGTTAGGCACGCACGGCGTGGACAAAGGGTTCCCGCAGCGTAAGCACTGCTTACGCAATACGAGAGAACCTCTCGTAAGAGAACGATACTTGGTTACTCACGTAACCTCGGTTCTCTCTAGAGAGGGAACGAGTATTGCGTTCCCTGCCGTGCTAAAAGCCTATAGCTCGTGTCACTTCATTCGACAGAAAACAGAGAATATAGCCTACGAGCCTTCCTTTTATACGCTCTGACGCCGCCCATTCTGGCGGGCTGTGACGCGCGAGGGCGCGCGCGCGCCCCCATTGGGCGTGACGTCACGCCAGGCTCACTGCTAGGCTTAAGCAGTTGCCGCGCGGCAGCCAATGAGCGCGCAGTATGCCGCTCTAGCTCAGCTGCCTGCAGCCGCACTGCGTTGACAAAATATAAAATTAAGGATAATTTTTTGGTTTCAGTATCTCGAGAAAAGAAGACTTTTCCCGCAGCGTAAGCACTGCTTACGCAATACTCGTTCCCTCTCTAGAGAGAACCGAGGTTACGTGAGTAACCAAGTATCGACTTACTGGAAAACGTACAAAACTTAAAACTAAATTCTGACCACATATTTAGTAAGTTTTCCGCTTGAAATGTTACTCAAAGTGTCATGCACTATGCACACAAAATATGTAAACTCGGATGTGAAGCGACAAAATGCACACAAAACATAAAACTAATGGACACAAAACTAAAGTTTACTGGAAAACTTACTAAATTTGTGGTCAGAATTCCGACCACAGAATTAAGTTTTCAATTTAGTATGTTTTCGAGTGTCACGCACACAAAACACAAAACATGTAAACTCAATATGTTTCATATTTGAGTTTACATGTTTTGTGAGCATGGCACATGACAAATTGGGTAACATTTCAAGTAGCTAACTTAGTAAATTTACTAGAAAACTTGCTAAACTTAAAACTAAATTCTGACCACAAATTTAGTAAGTTATCCAGTGAATTCACATATTTTGTGTGTTTCATATGTGTTACGGTCAATCATGTTTGTGTATTCATGATCTGTGTTTTTCATCAGATTCTGATTGGCTTCAGATCCTGTCAGTTATCTAGGATTTGTTTGCGTCTTCATGACGCTCCGCCGGAAGTTGGCTATAAAAAGTGATGTTAACATGAGAATTCAAATATGAAGCATGGTACATGCTACTTTGGGTATAATATAATATAAAATAAATCTCTACAGTAAGTGTGTGTGGGTAAATGGAGAGAGATAAAGGAGAGTGTGCATGCAAGTGTGGAAATAGGTGTAGGTGTATCTGAGAATGAATGGACGACATTAAGTACATTTACCGCTGCCGGCAGGAGAGAATGATGCATCTGTGTGTGTGTGTGTATGTGGACCACTGCAGAGCGAGTTTTAATAAACACTTCTCTGCTCTTGCCACAAGTGAGTTTGCAAAAGCAGACGATTAATCCAGTGTCAGCATGTGTGTGTGTGTGTGTGTGAACAAAACACTTTATTAAAAACGTCAGCTTATATTTATATAGATCCTGAACGTGTACACACACACACACACACACACACACACACACACACACACACTCACTTGCTCGCTCACACACGCGCTCACACACACACGCACGCACACGCACGCACACACACACACACACGCACGCACACACATACACACGCACACACACACGCACACACACACCTTGTGCAGTGAAGTGCGTTCCACCAGCTGGAAGGGGGCGGGGTCAATCTTGCAGTTGTTGAAGTTCACCTGCTCGTCAAGCTGTTGCTCCTCCCACTCCTCAATCTGCATTCAGAAACACAGATTTTACTCGTACTTTTATTTTTTGCATTTTCCATTTTATATTTCTGGTATCACTTTTATGGGGTGAGATTTCGGTCACAATTCTGCGCGCGCAAGATCACATTTTGAGCGCGCAAAAGGGCATTTCGCACGCGCGTGAACTGAGTTTTGCGGAGAAATGTTCGTCTCGCAGATAAGAAAATATTGCGAGCGAACGAAAATCAATTTTGCATTTAAAATAAGTATTTGGATGTGCGCGGACGTTCTCTTTCGCGTGTGCAAAGTTTCACTTTCTTGCTCCTTTCATACCAGCCGTGAGCGCTCTCTAAGCGCAGACAGCTCGCTTGCTCAACACAACCCAGCGTTACAATATGCCATAATTCCAGCCAATCAGAGATAAGACTGCTAAATTCTGATTGGCTAGCTTGAAAACCAATCACAAGACTCCCTGCATCACCGACTGCGGAAGAGAACTAGTGCAGTTGAGTTTATTATTTATGAAAAATATTCAAAAACTTCAGTGTAATTCAATGTATTGTTGGCAAATTCAGTTCACACATCACTGCTGTCCTGATGGTTATACTACAAGACTTATTTTGTATAAATATCGTTTTGCGTATTTTTTACGATTATTATTTATGAAAAATATTCAAAAACTTCACTGTAATTCACTGGCAAATTCAGTTCACACATCACTGCTGTCCTGAAGGTTATACAACAACACTTATTTTGATAAAATATATATTTTAAATTGTATATAATTGTACTCTAAATGTATAATTTTTATGATTTTTATGAAAAATATTCAATAACTCTACTGTAATTCACTGTATTGTTGCCAAATTCAGTTCACACATCACTGATGTCCTGATGGTTATACTACAACACTTATTTTGAAAAAAAAAAAAAAAAAAAATTAAGTTGTAAATACAATTGTAAATTTATGATTTTTTTTAATGATTTTTATG
>NC_138227.1:4387828-4407828 GCF_964197995.2 Scardinius erythrophthalmus
TACTAAGATCTGAACTCTAGTATTGATTGGGTGAGCAAGACAAGTCTTTCATTCAGTGGCTCCACCCACTTTGTATGCAACTCACACTGATTGGGCAGTTCTGATTTCATGCTGATGATTGACAGATACGCATGCTTGGTCGTGTCCCTTGTCCCTGCTGGTGTCCTCCAGATTACACTGATTAGTGTGATTGATCACACTGACCTTTGAACCCTGCTCCAGCAGAACGATCAAAGAACTGTGCAGTGTAATGTTTATAGTGCTATAAAAAATAATAAAATCTCAGAATCTTGGCAAGAAAATCTGTTACTCTAAATTCTAGTCAATATTTCTTTGCATATCAGGTCAAAGGTCCGGAGCAGGAACGAGGGAGACGTTTATGAGAGCGACATGATGACAGATGATGACGCGATGATTTGACGAGCCAGTGTTTTATTGTGGCTCTTACCAACACCGAAATCCTCACGCGCTTGTGCGGCCGGGAGTCAGGAGCCAGTGTGAGCTCCACGTTATTATTCTTACAGGAGGAAAAGACATAGCACACACACAAAACACCATTACCCTCATATTACATACAGTCATGAGTAAACATCACTACAACAGCAGCAGACGAGACCGACGGCTCGCAACTACAGTCATGGGTGTGTGTGTGTGTGTGTCTGTGAGTGTGTGTGTGTGTGTGTGTGTGTGTGTGTGTGTGTGTGTGTGTGTCTGTCTGTGAGTGTGTGAGTGTGTGTGTATGAGCGTGTGTGTGAGAGTGTGTGTGTGTGTGCGTGCGTAAGCGTGTCTGAGTGTGAGCGTGCATGTGTGTGTGAGTGAGTGAGTGAGTGAGTGAGTGAGTGAGTGAGTGAGTGAGTGAGTACGTGTGTGTGTGTGTGTGTGTGTGTGTGTGTGTGTGTGTGTGTGTGTGTGTGTGTGTGTGTGTCTCACCTCCATCACATCTGTCTGAGGTCGAACACACAGCAGATTCTTTAAGCCAAGGCCAGAATCATGAGGACCTGACAAACACACAGAAAAGACTCACAATTCACACACTTCTGACATCAATATAATACACACAATACATTAATGCAGAATTATTATAAGTTTCCACTCAATATTAGAAGGATATTATAGAATATATCTCTCCACTGTTTGCAATTTATTTTCAAATGTGTGTATTTTAACTCTTTCCCCAAAATGTAAAAAAAAAAAAAAAAAAAAGTGTTAATTAAAATAATGCAATTTATTTTGGTTTAAAAGCAGAGGATCTGATATATCTCTCGATATGTTGTATGTTCAGATATTCATCCATGAAAGTTTTGTGAAATGATCAATAATGCTAGCGAAGGCTGACAACTTTAAAAAAAAAAGAGAAATGCAGGGAAAGAGTTATTACCATAATCTTCACCAGTATTTATATTCTTCATCATACTAATTAAGACATTCTGCACAATATCTTTCTTTTCCTCCACATTATTATCTCTATATTCACTGTATAATTGAAGAGGTTGGGTAAAAGTGTAGCTTTTATAATTAGTTTTATTTTAATCAACATGAGATCAAAACTGACCTCATTAACTTTAGCAATAAACCTTCCTGGTATTATAATTCATAATCTTTTTATCATAATCTAAGAGTTTTTGCAGCCTCATTTATGCTGACATAACCAATGCTGCAAATAATATTAATAATATTAAAAAATAATAAAACATATCAACCAGTAATAATGACGGCCACTTTTCAAAATCCAATCAATTAAATAATTATAGCTCCTAAGTTTCACTGAACACCATTTTAACATTTGTTTTTTCTTAAATATACATTATATTACAAAAGGTCAGTGCATGAGAATCACTTCATTTCTTTAAGAACAACAGAAGTGAGTACATATGTATATACAGTGAGGGAAATAAGTATTTGAACACCCTGCTATTTTGCAAGTTCTCCCACTTGGAAATCATGGAGGGGTCTGAAATTGTCATCGTAGGTTCATGTCCACTGTGAGAGACATAATCTAAAAAATCCAGAAATCACAACATATGATTTTTAACTATTTATTTGTATGATACAGCTGCAAATAAGTATTTGAACACCTGTCTATCAGCTAGAATTCTGACCCTCAAAGACCTGTTAGTCTGCCTTTAAAATGTCCACCTCCACTCCATTTATTATCCTAAATTAGATGCACCTGTTTGAGGTCGTTAGCTGCATAAAGACACCTGTCCACCCCATACAATCAGTAAGAATTCAACTACTAACATGGCCAAGACCAAAGAGCTGTCCAAAGACACTAGAGACAAAACTGTACACCTCCACAAGGCTTGAAAGGGCTACGGGGAAATTGCCAAGCAGCTTGGTGAAAAAAGGTCCACTGTTGGAGCAATCATTAGAAAATGGAAGAAGCTAAACATGACTGTCAATCTCCCTCGGACTGGGGCTCCATGCAAGATCTCACCTCGTGGGGTCTCAATGATCCTAAGAAAGGTGAGAAATCAGCCCAGAACTACATGGGAGGAGCTGGTCAATGACCTGAAAAGAGCTGGGACCACCGTTTCCAAGGTTACTGTTGGTAATACACTGAGACGTCATGGTTTGAAATCATGCATGGCACGGAAGGTTCCCCTGCTTAAACCAGCACATGTCAAGGCCCGTCTTAAGTTTGCCATGACCATTTGGATGATCCAGAGGAGTCATGGGAGAAAGTCATGTGGTCAGATGAGACCAAAATAGAACTTTTTGGTCATAATTCCACTAAACGTTTTAGTTTAGTTTTTATTAGTTTTAGTTTTATTAGTCTTTTTTTGTAATTTGGGTTATTTGTCAGGGGCAAGATTCAAAAAGGTCACCCTATACTAAATTTACCCTATACAGTAGGGTGACCACCATCAAACAAACCAAATGTGGGACGATTATAAGTTTGTGTGGGACAATGTTGGACATGTTACCAACACTAAAACATAACCTGAAACTGTTATTTAATGCTTATCTAACTTAATAAAAAAACATTTGTATTCTGCCTTTCAGCTGATAAAAATGCTTTGTTCTTTAGTCCCTTCCAGAAAACACCATTATATCACAATGTAACATAACATGTCTTAATTTGACATGTCATTTAAATTCAACATCACTGAGCACAAAGGCAGCAGCATCATGCAGATAACTATTTTTGAAACAGTTCTGACCAAGTCCAATTAAAATCCAACAAAATAAATAATGACCTAATAAAATATAAAACATGAAATTAGATCATTGACATGTCTTATATATAAAGAATATATTAAACCAAAAACTTTTATATTTTTAGAAAGAATGCGAATCAAAACAACCACAGCAGGCAACAAGTTGATAAATTCTGTTAAATTTTAATTTTAATTGACCGAATTATCCATTTGTTTTCTGACAGGGAACACATGGAACGAATCACCGCTCCACATTTTGATTGACAGCCGTCACAACCTACTAGTGACCGTGTTTACTCCTTTACTTTCAACCATTGGATGGGATTTTAAAGACGGCTTTTGTATTTGAACTTGTGACAAAGCGCTGTTAAATATAGGTGAAAAACTATGCCGCAATGCTGTGCGGTACAACGCAATGCGGGACGGGTGGTCACCCTACATAGTACAGTCAATAGCCTTACGTACTCATCTGGATTGAAGCAGCAAACATTCAGTGTAAAAGTAAAAAAAAAAAATGACATAACATTATTTAATATTTAAATCACAGCTTATATAGTGTTTTGACATCGACAACCACAACCAAAACGTGCATTTTATCCCAATGCGACTAGTTAACTTTCTAAAGAAGGTGCAATCGCTTCTCGGGTCGACATTAACACACTGACAAAATTATATTCAGAATTTAAAATATTTTTATACTACTTTTTAATGTGTGATTGTGTAAAAGGTGTTCACGAGATAGAGATACCAACCTTCCGCGAACTTGCTTTCAACGTCGAACGAACACTCGTTCTCATGGAGACGCGGTGTGCACAGTGGGGAGAGGCTGTGTGTGCGCGCTCGCGCATGTGAGAGACGCATGAGTGACAGAGACGGAGGGAGAGCAGGGAAAGGAAATGCAGCTGAACGAATACGCTGCGTGTTTTAAATAGCGTTAAAAAATGAAAGACCTTGACAAAGACGAAAACTAAGGACATTTACTCTATAATTTTATTTTATTTTAGTTAGTTTTGCCAAACACACATTACAGTTTTAGTTAGTTATCGTTTTTTTGTAATGCCTCGTTTTTATTTTTATTTCAGTTAACGACAATGTTTTTTCCCACCTAGTTTTCGTTTTTTCGTTCGTTTTCGTTAACGATTATAACCTTGCGAAGCACACAGCCAGGATAACCAAGGAGGGGCTCTGTAAGAAGCATATCAAGGTTCCGGCGTGGCCTAGCCAGTCTCCAGACCTAAACCCAATAGAGAATCTTTGGAGGGAGCTCAAACTCCGTGTTTCTCAGCGACAGCCCAGAAACCTGACTGATCTAGAGAAGATCTGTGTGGAGGAGTGGGCCAGAATCCCTCCTGCAGTGTGTGCAAACCTGGTGAAAAACTACAGGAAACGTTTGACCTCTGTAATTGCAAACAAAGGCTACTGTACCAAATATTAACATTGATTTTCTCAGGTGTTCAAATACTTATTTGCAGCTGTATCATACAAATAAATAGTTAAAAAATCATACATTGTGATTTCTGGATTTTTTTTTTAGATTATGTCTCTCACAGTGGACATGCACCTACGATGACAATTTCAGACCCCTCCATGATTTGTAAGTGGGAGAACTTGCAAAATAGCAGGGTGTTCAAATACTTATTTTCCTCACTGTATATGTTTTTAATGACTGTGCGAGATCCATTAAAGGTGCAGTGTGTAATTTTTAGTGGCATCTAGTGGTGAGGTTGTGAATTGCACCCAACAGAAGTTACGTTGGCCGACGGGAAGTGATGTCGTCGTCTGAGACAGCAGAGAGTAGCCAGTTCAGCAATGAGCTTTCTTTACAAAGATAAATTCAGAAATTAGGTTTTCTTGATTATTCAGTAAAACGATATGTTATTGTGAATATTATTGTGACTTGTTCATCATTGTGTCAGTGTTTTATTCGCTGACTTTAGCTTTAGCTTCTATACACGAAGAACAACACAGTGACGAAACGCGTGTGTCCGTTCAGGGCCACTGTAGAAACGTGTGTGTAAGGAGACCCACGGTGTGTGTAGAGAGAAATGCTTATTCTACGGTGATAAAAACATAAGTAAGGTCTTTATACACCACTGAAAACATAGTTATGAATATGATATTGCATTTCTGTCAACAGATCCTCCTAAATTTTACACAATGCACCTTTAAACCATCAAAATATGCTTCAGGGAGAGTAAATCACGGGGTAATTTAAATTTTTGGGTGAACTATCCCTTTAAACCATCAAAATATGAGGAAAACAATATGTAGTGTGAAAAGCACTACACAAATCAACTTGAGGTCTAACTGTGTGTGTGATATTACTTGTGGGGATCTCGATGTTCTTCTCGGCCACAGGCGTCCTCTTCAGCGCAGGTTTAAGAGGTTTCGGGGAGATCGGACGAACGGGTATAAACGACGACTCTTCTGTGGAGATCTACAATTTACACACACACACACACACACATTCAAGATCATGCCTCAACAAATCTGAAACGCTGTAGAAAAGGTCATTCTGATGTGAGAGTCAGATAACTGTGTGCACTCTGACCTGGAAGCGGACCTCGTGGTTGACCTTTTGACCCCCCTCCTCGCTGCTGGGAGTGCTGGCCACAGACACACGCTTTCTCTCGGCGTCGACTCGGTCTCGTATGAACTCCAGACGCCGAGGACGACCCAGATGCTCGTTCAGGAGCGCCTGTAACTGAGCGCGCTCAATAGAGCCCAGCAGGATCATGGACTCTGAGAGAAAGAGAGAGAGAGAGAGAGAGAGAGAGAGAGAGAGAGAGAGAGAGAGAGAGAGAGAGAGAGAGAGAGAGAGAGAGAGAGAGAGACAGAGAGAGAGAGAGACAGTGAGAGAGAGAGAGAGAGAGAGAGAGAGAGAGAGAGAGAGAGAGAGAGAGACAGAGAGAGAGAGAGACAGTGAGAGAGAGAGAGAGAGAGAGAGAGAGAGAGAGAGAGAGACGAGAGCAAAAGTGACAGTTTTAGAATGTTTCAAATGATTCTATTTCAAATAAATGCTGTTCTTTTAGAATTTTCTATTCATCAAAGAATCCTGAGAACTTTCCAACTGTTTTCAACACTGATAATAATAATCATAAATGTTTCTTGATCATCAGATCATCATATTAGAGTGATTTCTGAAGGATCATGTGACACTGAAGACTGGAGTAATGATGATGAACATTCAGCTTTGATCACAGGAATAAATTACAGTTTAATATATATTCACATAGAAAACAGCTGATTTACATTAAGATTAAATTAAATACTGTATTAATTTACTGTATTTTTGATCAAATAAATGCAGCCTTGGTGAGCAGAAGAGACTTCTTACAAAAAAAACATTTACATTTTACAAACTTTTGAACAGTAGTCAAAAAATAAAAAAGAAATAATATAAAACAATAAAAAAAGATTTGAAAAAAAATTATGTTCTATTTAAATTAGGACTGTCAAGAGATTAAATTGTTATCTAATTAACTGCAAATTACCCCCCACACACTTAAATGAGTTTTATTGGTTTTAACATCATGCCAGCTTCTGTGGCTATTTTCATGAAGAGAAAGATTTATGGTAAAACTATATCAGGTTTTACCATATATATATATATATATATATATATATATATATATATATATATATATATATATATATATATATATATATATATATATATATATATATATATATATATATATATATATATATATTATTTTTCTCATATGATTACTCCCACCACATGCGCACGTGCTGTACCTGCAGACTCCACCAGCGCCAGTGTTTTGAGGTTTCCTGTCGTGAGGACGTCGTGAAGGTCTCTGTATGTGCAGTTCAGTGTGATATAGCGAACATTCCTGACCATGATGTCCTCCACACGAATATTATACTTCCTGCAGAAGAGATTTCCCACAGTTATGCAATCACTGCAGCAGAATTCATAATCCCATTACAGCCAGCGCCATTAAAGAGTGTGTTTCTATACGTTCCTTTGATTCATTATTAGCGTGTTTGTTAAGTCAAGCAGCACTACTGCTATTGCTCATACTTAGAGTTAATGAACAAGCACAACTTTAAAACATTAAAACAGCAGGAGAACTGGCTTCTTTCAAGCACATCAAAAGTCTGTTGCAATTATAATAATTAATATTATTTTAAACTAACCACATTTTATTTTCACAGTTTACACAGTATACTATCATCCAGACTTAAGCATTCAACCTTGCTAGTGTGTTATTTTAATATTAGAGGTGGGCATAGATTAATTTTTTTAATGTAGATTAATCTAGATTAATTTTGAAATTAATCTAGATTAATCTAGATTAAAATGGCTCATTTGAATTCTGCCGAAGGCATTCAGAATATGTGTGCTACCCAAATAATGTCTATAAAACTAAGTCTTTGAGAGCGGGTTTCTCAAGCCAGGTGGCGCATTAGACCAGGGGCTCATCTCCTGTTTCCAAAATGCATCACAAACTGCTTGAGAAAGCTGTTCTACTCATAGACTGTAAAAAGTTACTACTGTACTGTTACCGTCCGTAGGCAACATTAGGTAGGCCTATGTTATTATCAACTACTATAGGCTATCAATTAGGGATGGGCGATATGGCCTAAAATCCATATTGTGATATAGGCCTACATTGCAGCCTCTTGCGATAACGATATATATTATAATAAAACCATTTCAGAACAGGTTACACAGACCCTGCTAAACAACTGCTAAAGGTTTTTTTTTTTTTTAAAGGGTGTATGTAGTTTTGAGAACATATATTGTGCAAAACTGTAAGTATACAACATAATTTTGCAGATAAATAAAATTTAAGTACACTAGCTGCAGAGACTTAAAGGTCCCGTTATATGCCCCTTTTCACAAGATGTAAAATAAGTCTCTGATGTCCCCAGAGTGTGTATGTGAAGTTTGAGCTCAAAATACCCAACAGATCATTTTTTACAGCATGTTTAAATTGACATTTTTTGGGGCTCAGAAAAACGAGCCGTTTCAGTGTGTCCCCTTTAAATGCAAATGAGCTGCTGCTGGACGACACAGGGGGCGGAGCTTCATGAGCTCGTGCTCAGTCTGTCAGGAAAAATTTATCTCACGGAATGATGATAATATCAGAAACTCTCAGTAACGGCGTTCATTTCGAGTCGGACAATAATGCCTACAGAGTCAGAGTGCTGTATAGAGATGAAACAGGTATGGTTTAGTAGTTTAATTACGGTTATTATAACGTATTTGTCATCTGCTTGTAGGCTATGTATCCATTATTTATTAATAGCCTACAAGTCTGCTGTCTGAATGATGATCAAACATGTACTGATGAGTTTAATAAAGTTTATTGTACATCACACAAAAGATGAAGCGTCAGTTTTACTTCAGAAAATCACCGTAAGAGCTGAGTAAACACAGTAGGCTAAGTTATAAGAAGTGCGCAAGTAGCCAGTAGAGTTGAGGCAGCATTCCTGTGGGCGGAGGTTAGTCAAGAAACGGTTCTGGTGATGTCACTAATGCAGGATGTAGAGGGGTGTAGTCCAATCGAGACGTTTTTTGTAGTCAACTTCTGTTAAATAAAATATCTCGCTTGGCATTGAACTTTGAGCTTTAAAATTTTACAGATATTATTTATGCTCTAACAGCAACATTACACACTAACTAAAGTTTGAAACATGGAATCGCATGCAACGGGACCTTTAAGTAGGTCTAATGTTTATTATGGCTTGGAGTTTATGAAACCCCAAATTTAAAATTAGAATATTGTCTAACTGATGTCTTTTCAGTTAAAAAGAAACACAACAACGATTCTTAAAATCGGGCGCAGACAGAGATTATGTTCTACACCACTCAGATATATTGGGAATAATACGCGCGCGCTGGTATTCAGTGATATGTTTCGTTTTGAATTTGAGGTGGTAGAACAGATTAGTCGCGTTAACTTACCGAACTGTTACCCCACACACTCTGTCTATATAGTTTGCTGCTGCTCGTTGCACCGATCTTTTTCACCAGCTTTCACTTTCAGCCGTGTTTACTTAAGATGACGACGAATATGATGCGTTGCAGGCGGGTGTTCCTCGCGGCCGCGGGTAGATTGCGTCATCATTGCTTGTGTAGTATTAGCCAGCTTCCAACACAACTTGGAGAATAGATTAACGGCGATAATTTTTTTTATCGCGCGATAAGAGTCTCGCGTTAACGCAGCACGTTAACGCCGATAACGGCCCACCACTATTTAATATCATTGAGATTCTATTACAGTTTTTATCAACATGTTGAATTAGTTCTTATTTTTATATTTAAATTTTAGTGCACGTTTTAAAAATGTTGCTGTTTTTTTATGTCTATATATAGTTTTAATTGATTTCTGTTTTAGTTTTAGTTATTTTAGTACAAGTTTAACTAAATTAAAACGAGAAATGTTTTGCTTTCGGCAATTAGCTCAAATAAAATAAGTTTAAGTTGTTTTATATTTTATTTTATTTTATTTCAGTTAATGTTTCTTTAATTTCATGCAACAATTTTTTATTTATTTATTTATGGTTTTAGTTTTAGTTTTAGTCACAAACAATATCCCAGTTTGTTACCAACATTTTTGTAGGAAACACAAACACAAAAATATTATATTTTATTAATAGGATATAAATATTTATCAATTACTACAAAATAAACATTTTGTTCTGGAAAAAGAGAGACAAACCATCCAGAGAACCATAAACACCACTCACATTTACTTCAGAAAATGCACAAATATATTTAATATGCATAAACGCCAAATTGATCATTTTGCTTTTGTGATGATTTCAGGCGATGGCGACAATTGCAAAGACTTCAGATAACGGCAACTTTGGATCAACGGGCAAAACTTCTCACACATTATCCTTATATTGTTATCAAGCACAAGCACAAGTTGTAATTGTGTTGATATGAACCACATAACGCATTATGTTATAGCTGTGTATGACTGTCATACGCACATTACTTTGATACGGTCATCTGATAACAGAATACTTTGTAAACTGTAACACTGAAACAAGCATTTTCTGTAAGGCTGCTTTTAAACAATATGTATTGTTTTAAACTTGAACTGAATAGTTTTTTGTTGGCACACAAGACATATTTTGTTCCTGTATTGATTGACATTTTTGGCAGCATTGTGTGTAAAACAGACGAGCCAATAAAACACGCTGAAAGGAAAGTTAAATGACAGAGAGAGAGAGGACGAGATACAGAGCAGTGAATGTCAATGAGTGTGTGTGTGTGTGTGTGTGTGTGTGTGTGTGTGTGTGTGTGTGTGTGTGTGTGTGTGTCCTGCTGAGAAGTGAGTTTTCTGCAGATTCTAACTCAGCAAAAAATCTAGCTTCCCCCTCTCTCTCTCTCTCTCTCTCACACACACACACACACACACACACACACACACACACACACACACACACACACACACACACACACACACACAGTTATGTAATTGTTCTCTTGACAGGTATAAATTCGTCTCTGAGATGCAGTAGATGAGTTTGACACCAGGGCAGAAACACAATCATTCAGAGCAAAAGACCTGTGTGTGTGTGTGTGTGTGTGTGTGTGTGTGTGTGTGTGTGTGTGTGCGTGCGTGCGTGCATGCGTGTGTGTGTGTGTGTGTGTGTGTGTGTGTGTGTGTGTGCGTGTGTGTGAACATCTGAAAACCCTCAGAAACTAAGATTTGTGTGTGTATTGCACAGTTTGCCATTAGTCTGATGTGTTGCACGGGACAGTGTGTGTGTTGTGTAACTTTAGACCCTGTCTGCACACAGATTGTCCATTTACACTAATTAAGAGGAAACACCATCTCTGTGTCTTGAGGACTGTGAGTGCCACTCAATTAAATGAAGGAAAAAAGTGCATTAATGCCAAAGAAAAAATGTAAATCACTTAAAAAACATTAACAAACAAAGATTTTAAGTAAATTTGCTAATGTAGTTAAAAGTAACAAGAAGAGAATATTTTAATATTTTAATTCCATTAAAAAAGCATTTGCTACTTATTTTATTTATTTAGTCATTACAATGGTTGAGTTACTAGTTCTGAAACCTGGAAGTGAATCAACATTTATGCCACAAGTTCCTTCAGGAATTTTCTGTGAGTTTTTAAGAAACGCAGATTTGGATTTATGATGACACTGCAAAAAAAAAAAAAAAAAAAGTCGTACTTTTGTTATATTTGATTTTTGTCTTGTTTTCCAGTACAAATATCTAAACATTCTTATAATAAAAAGTTTTTTTTTTTTTTTTTTTCAGAAAGCATGACTTAATATCTTAAGTCATTTAGTTATCAAGTAAAGGTATCAAAATTAAGTGAGTGTTTGCTTAAAATGGGCTCAGAAAATTCAAGACCCCACTGGCAGATATTTTTTCTTGTTTTAAAAACAAACTCACTTAATTTTGATGAGAAAACAAGACTTACTATCTTTTGACATTTTGCTTCTCAAGAACATTTAGGAATTTTTTGATATTTGTACTGGTAAACAAGACAAAGATACGGAGTAAGAATGTTTTTTTTATTTTGTTTTTTACAGTGATAAAAATAATAACTGTATTTAAAGAAACTTTCCTTACAATATAATTACACACAACCCAGTGTTTTTTTTAGCATCATTGACATACTATTATAGTTTTTTTTTATGTTTTGGATACATTTTTTGCATTTTCCGTTTTATTAATTTTGTTGCATGGTTTTGTTATAATGTTCATATAGTTTTTATAAATGTTTATTTCAGATTTAGTTTTAGTTGGTTTAGCACATCAAGTTAAAACGAAATGAAAATGAGAAAAGTTGCTAAAATAAAATAAGTTTAATTTTTGACGAAAACGAAAATGTTTTGTTACGGTTTTAAATAATATAAAATATAAAATAAAATAACCCTGACACAGCCAGACTTAAAGATACATTTTGAAATTGTTGTATGTTTTAAAAATGTAAACGTAGTCACAAATTAGGGGAATGACTTGATGTAACTGTGATTGACTGAGATATAAGAGTGTTTTTCTACATCTATATTCTGTGATAGTTACTGAATCCTTCAAAACACTGTGTTGAGGAAGCAGAATGTGTGTGAAGAGCCAGAACTCACTCGTGGTGGCCCCAGCCGAGCTCGGGCAGGTACGGCAGCTTCTTGATGCGGATAATAGAGTCGTAGATGGACGGCTGAAGACTCTGAGCGACGGCGTTGGCGAGAATCACAGCGATCATGATGGGCAGAATGTGACTTATCTGACCCGTCAACTCAAACACGATCACGGCTGTGGAAACGGTGTGTGTGACCGCTCCGGATAATGCCGCCGCTCCTAAACAGAGAGAGAGAGAGAGAGAGAGAGAGAGAGAGAGAGAGAGAGAGAGAGAGAGAGAGAGAGAGAGAGAGAGAGAGAGAGAGAGAGAGAGAGAGAGAGAGAGAGAGAGAGAGAGAGAGAGAGAGAGAGAGAGAGAGAGAGAGAGAGAGAGAGAGAGAGAGAGAGAGAGAGAGAGAGAGAGAGAGAGAGAGAGAGTGTTTTAAACACAAGCCACTATAGGCAAAACCAATGTTTTTTTATACACTAGTCAGTTATAGTTTTTTTTGCTTCAATAATATGTATTTCAGGCTAATGTAAAAGAAAACATCCAAAACACTTTTAAGTGTTTATTTTATTGCACTTTATCTATTTGCAGTTACAATACATATGTGACTCTGGATCACATAGACAACAATAGCCAACAATACATTGTATGGGTCAAAATTATCGATTTTTCTTTTATGGCAAAAATCATGAGGATATTAAGTAAAGATCATGTTCCATAAAGATATTTAGTACATTTCCTACTGTAAATATATAAAACATGTATTTGTGTGAGTGAATGCAGCACAATCGCCAACATAAATGAACAACTTTAAAGGAGATTTTCTCAATGTTTCGATTTTTCTGCTCCCTCAGATTCCAGATTTACAATAGTTGTATCTCAACCAAATATATAACAAACCATACGTCAATGGAAAGCTTATTTATTCAGCTTTCAGACGCTGTATGAAATCTCAATTTCAACAAATTGACCCATATGACTGGTTTAGTGGTCCAGGGTCACATCTTTCAAGGCTTTGAGTTTTTCCTCCACTTCAGCAACACTTATATACACCAACATTTACAGTTTTACTCCCATCTATGTTCTGAAGGTTTTTACTGAGGGGTTTGTTTATTTAACATTCATTAGATTTTTTTTTACATTTTGTTCCTAAAACATGGGGAAAATATTTTTTTCTGGCTGTTTACAGTATTTTCTGATTTATAGAGTGATAAAAAGAGATATCCACAATCCCCATGATAAAAACTCCACTTTGTCAACAAGAGAGAGAGTTTTAACAAAACAAATTAAATACATTAATGGTTCACTTTAAATTAATAAGGCAAAAAGAAAACAAACAATGCAAAATAAACACAAACTATTGGACCAATTCAACTTATTCAAACTCATGAATTGACAAGAGCAGGAATATACTGAGTTCAATTCAAAGAAATTCAACAGACACACGTGTGCAACACTAATGTAGACTTATAAACAAACTGTAAATATGAATGAAATTTATATCTACTAGTTATACCTTAATTTTTCTGAAAAACATTTTTTAGTATTGCTATTTTTCAAGATTCAAGACTTTTATCTGTCACATACAGTTATATACATGATACAACTTGCAGTGAAATATAAATCTGGTAAGATACTTAGATTGTGCATTAAATATGAATAAATAATAGGTCAAAATTATCCTAAATTTATTCATTTGTTAACATTAGTTAAAACATTAGCTAACATGAACATTTATATTTTTACAGCATTTATTCATCTTTGTTCATGTTAATTAGTAAAAATATAATTGTTCATTGTTTGTTCATGTCAGCTAACTAATGTTAACAAATACAACCTTTTTAATAATGTATTAGTAAATGTTGAGAATGACATTAACTAAAATTAATAAATGCAATAGAAGTGTTGGTCATTGTCAGTTCATGTTAACTAATGTTAATAAATGAAACCTTACTGTAAAGTGTTACCAATTTATTAAGCAAAAATATTCTATTAAAGGGCATTTTTGTGTCAAAATCATACACTTCTCTAAACCCTTATCTATATTGTCTGTTAAACTATAATTCAAATAATAATTATTCAAGAGGGGTTATTGTTATTTCATAATTAAATTTAGTGGCTACTAATCAAAGACTTACTAACAATGAAAACCAACAATCCACTAAACCCAACACAACAAAACTAAATCATTGCCTCTTAAAATCACTATGGCAACACTGAGGCAATTTCCATGAAAGGTAATTAGCTGTGATGAAGGTGTGTGTGTGTGTGTGTGTGAAGATGTCACATGTATGAGCATGAGTTTGTTCCTCACCCACAACAGCGTATCCTCCAGGCACTATGGGATAGATGATTCCATCTGTATTAATTCCCTCTGGAAACCAAGCGGCCATACTTTCACCCACCAAACGGCCAAACGCAGCACCTGAAACACACACACACATTCACATTTAATTTAATATTCAACAATATTATTGATCTGCCTGCATTGAGGCCATTATATGAGAATTGAAGCTGGATGATGACATCACGGTTTACTCCAGAGTGGCTATATATATAAATGAACAAAATTAATAACTTTTCTTTTTTCTTTTTACAACAAAATGAAACATCACTGAACTTACTTAAGCTGGACTGTGACGCTATTTTCTTCTAGAAACAAACTTTGTTGCATTATTCTCCTGTTATCTCTGTAAAGCTGCTTGTAAATGTGTATTGTAAAAAGCGCTATATAAATAAATGTGACTTGACATTCACAGGTCACTTTTTAATGTTTTTGATTAAATATATCACATACAATATTTTGAAAATGTAATATTTTAAGGCAAGATACAATAGTTTTGTTTCATGCTCTGTTCAATTTTGAGATATTGCTGTTTTGCTTCCATTACATATCTTCTTTCAAACAAAATACACATTTAAGTGTTAACTTTATCTATTTGCATCGGTAGGTTTCAATTACACTACATATCTTTAAAGTCGGTGAGTTTTTCCTCCACTTCAGCAGCAGTTACATACACCAAAACTTACAGTTTTATTCCCATCTATATTCTGAAGGTTATTACTGAGGGGTTTGTTCATATATTATTCGCCTGATATATTTTTAACATTTTATTCCTAAAACATGGTGAAAACGTTTTTTTCTATCAGTTTACAGTATTTTCTGATTTCTGGAGTGATAAAAGGAGAAATCCAAAATCCCTTCAGTGAAAACCTTAAACTCTAATAAGTCATCAAAATAAAATAAAAAAGGGTTTTGATTGTGACTTTATCCAACGTTAAGATTTATGTTCTGGATACATATGCAAATTAGTGCGATTATATAAACAATCATAGGAAACATGCAAAATATTTATCATATACATTTAATTCGATATTGCCTTGTAAACTTGTAAGTTAACACAACTGTCTTAATCTCCTGTGATTAATCAACTATGGAGAGATCTATTAGTTGAGTTTTTACCCTATTCACCTAAGGTATCTTGCCTTAAAAAGCAACATTTTAAAGGAAAAACCCAAGCGCACACTTACCAATGACAAAAACAGGCATGAAGGCTCCACAAGGTACAGGAAGGGTTGTGGCTAAAGCAGACATCCAGAACTGCACGAGAAACGACAGTAACACTCATTTAAACACAGACAAACACTTTTTTTTATATATATATTTCACAAAAATCCAATACCTCTGCAACAACTTCCTGCAGATGTAACCAAGGAGAGAGGAGAATATTAGCCAATAATATCATCAGTGTTGAGGGATTAACTAACTAAAGTGGTAAAGCTATTATCTCAGTAGAATTCATTTTTCAGTAGCATGACAGTAATTCTGTTTTTTCCATTAACAAGCTACTTTTTTTTCTCCAACATGTAGTGTAGTGTGAAAAATTACATTGCTGGTTATTACAGAGCAATAGCAGCGACACACGTATGAAATTAAAACTGAAAACAGCCCATAGCAACAAAAAAAGAAAAAAAGCTATTTTATAGATTCAAAAGTGAGAATTTGGATTGTGAACTTTCAGCCGCCTGTCTCTCCACACACAATAGCCTGAAATATGACAAACCAGAGGGGTGTGATGTTCACAAATGCGCCTGTGTGCGTCACATACTTACGCAAAATCTGTCATGTCCGTCATCTGCATGACAGTTTATGCATAGACTGTATGATTTCCTCAACAGACGAAAATAGAAAATGTAATAAACGTCAGATGTAAATGTGTAAATCTAAAAAAGAATCATGAATCATGAACGCAGTTTCACGACCAGTACTTTCTGGCAATTTCATCCACAATCGACTCAAAGATCAGCACATTACAAGAAAAGAAATATTAAAACTAAAGTATAATTTTTAGAAATTATAAATTATAATTGACAAGAAACAAGCAAACACAGGGCTCAAAGCTAAGGATATTTTTCTGGGCCAGTGGTTTACTTGCCCTGCCAAAGTTTTCACTAGCTCCAACCCAAAAACACTTAAATAAATACATTTTGTTGTTGTTCTGACCCATGTAACATGATATTCCCAATAAATAAGCCACCAAAATTTCAGAAATTTCACAATTCTTGATTGAATCCAATTTCGATTCCACAGCAAAAACTACTAGCCTAACTAATGTAAAGCTCAAACATTATTGAAGACCAGCGAGTCTTCAGTAACAAAATAAGAACAAATAAAAAAACAACAAGCAACAGCTAAATTACAACAGAACAAAGATACAAATGAAATAAACAGTGCTTTAAAGATTTTCAGATAAGTCTGTCTAACAGTATTCAGGGAGAGAAATTAAATAATCAAACGTAAATTAACACTGCATAGTATTCTGTATGAATTAAATATAGATTAATCCTAGGTAAAACTACAAAAGTTGTTCAGTCAAGATCAGTGAGTGATTTTCTCTTTGTCTTTTGTCGTTTAATTAACAATAATTGCACAAACGGCAGCAGGAATATTAGGCTGCTGTCACTTTAAGAGAGAATGCACAGATCCAATATACTGATACACATGCATTTTCTTTGTCAACTGTTTATGTTCAGTTAAGACATAACCGACAGTGTTTACGTGAATACTCGCCAAGGAGGGCATTTTGACATACTTTTGTTGTGTGTATTTTTTGGTTCAAGCAGAAGATTTGTGAAAGAAAACACACTTTTCTGTGCGCACACTCACAGAGAGCCGAGTCTCACACAGCTGAATTGAGCTCTCATTCGTGTCTTCTAACGAATGAATCTGAATGGTTAAAAATCACTTGAATGTTTAAATTGAAAATACTTAAAAACACGTGCAAATGACAAACTTTCATGATGACGCAAGCATTGGCCAGACTGAACAAGTGGCAGTTCTGTCAACTGTCCCGAGAGTCTTTTAATGAAAGTTTCAGGCAGTCCTTAATGCCTTGAATCAGAAGTTTGACAAAAGTACTTTGCAAAAGAAGCAAACAGAATAAAATGATAAAAGTGTGCATTGTGTGTGTGATCTCATTAGTGAACAACACAAGTAAATCCAAAGTCACCTTTCATTTTAATAAAAGTCTATTTGAGACAGATAAATTAATCATATCAAGCAAAATGCCAACGCACAAACACACCCAACAAGTCTGAACTTTTGCTCCAATCTGGAAATAGAACTTCAGTTTATTTGTTAATTAGACACAGGAACACACACGCACGTATAGATAAAGAAAGGTAAAACACACACCCCCACATGTCACTTGGTACTGAATGTGAGGTGAATCCTGAAATGAACTGTGAGTAATTAGCAAATCAATCTAATTGGCTGATTCAGAACAACACAAGTTAATTAATAGAGAAAGTCACGCACTAAAACAAGCACAAGAACAAACAAACACACACACACACACACACACACACGCGGAGCACAATCGATGTTTCCTGCGAGAACAGAACAGATCCTGGTGGAGGTTGAGGTGGGATTCGGTGAGAACGTTATATAAGTGTTATGTGAATTATGCTGGAGAGTGTTTGAAAGCTGTGGGTGGATAGAGAGATCATTGCATAATATTCTCTCTTTCCTTTCTTCCTCTCAGACACGTTCTCTCTCTTGGCACTGAAAAATGGACAGACTCGCAGAAATCTGCTCTTCTCTGTCTCTCCACCTGCCGGCATTCCTATACACACATATACATATACTGTATATGCACTTTTTATGTTTTTGAAAGAAGTCTCTTTCAATTCACATTTATTTGTATGGCGCTTTTCACAATACACATCGTTTCAAAGCAGCTTTACTTCTGCTCATCAGGACTGCATTTATTTGATCAAAATACAGCAAAACTGTGAATAAAATAAATAAAATAGCTGTTTTCTATGTGAATATTTGTTAAAGAGTAATTAATTCCTGTGATCAAAGCTGAATTTCCAGCATCATTACTCCAGTCTTCAGTGTCACATGATCCTTCAGAAATCAGTATAATATGATGATTTGATGCTCAAAAAACATTTATCATTATTACCAATGTTGAAAACAGTTGCGCTGCTTAATATTTCTGTGGAAACTGTGATACATTTTATTTTTCCAGGATTCTTTGATGAATAAAAAGTTCAAAAGAACAGCATTTATTTGAAAATTAACATTATAAATGTCTTTACTGTCACTTTTGATCAATTTAATGCATCCTTGACGAATGAAGCTTTTAGTATATACTGTAAGTGAGGACATTTTGTTTTTTAAATTAATTGTTTTTTTAATTACTGCTGTGTAACCCAAAGCTTAAACCTACCCATAGAAAAACTTGGCATTTTCAGAATTAGCATTTTAGAATAAAAAAATAATAATAATAATAAAAAAGTGATATATTACTTATAAATCGTACTTCCAAAGGGAGGTTTTGTCAGATGTATCTCTCTTCTGAGGACAAATCTGCCCCAAACTTTCACCAAGTAGTTTTAGATTAAACCGCGCAGGTTAAGTCAAAGGTTCCGGTTCAGCTAAAGGACACACAGGGCACTCGTCCCCATGGCAACGCTGACGACATCACTTCCTGTGCCGTGACAGGTTTCGACTGGGTTTCTGATGAGGTTGCCAGGGTGACACACTCAGGTAGCGAGTGCAAGTCTTCACACACACACACACACACACACACACACACACACACACACACACATTCTTGTTTTCCTCAGCCTGTGACTTCTACAGCTGAGAGGATAGAACGGCTTTTGTTTGGTTTTTTGAGGGTATTGAAATCTCCTTTCGCTCAAATCAGTGTGTGTGCAACCCTTCTTTAGACCTTAACCGCCAGAGAAACAATCTGTAGAATTTTGTCTATGAACTCTCGTTCTTCTATGGCATCACTGTCTAAGCGTAATTAGCTGGTGAAGTGGATTTACTGTAGAGTTAACGAAAGTTATCATGAGCACTGTAATGTTTGAAGCGGATGTCATAAATGTCAGTAGACCGGGAAGATTTTAAAACGAGCGGTTCATTCATAAATCCGTAAGATCTTTCCTTCATGCTGTGAAAATACAAACCGGAGGACAGAACACAACGAGTGCGGCGCTGAAAAGGGGCGGAGCTACAGAAGGTCTATGTAAATGACCTCTGCTGTGATTGGCTAACTTACTTCACACTATCATTCTTCAGGGTGGATGAAGTTGCGAAATACTGAATAGCGGTTGATATGTAAATGTGGGCGGTCATATGGTAATGAGCTCATGTATTATTCGAGTGTCAACAAATGTTCTGGAGAGGAAGCCACGCCTCCTCCAAATCCCAGCCAGAGCAGAGTCTGCAAAGTGTT
>NC_138227.1:4412828-4422828 GCF_964197995.2 Scardinius erythrophthalmus
TTGGCTGAACAGCGTCTCTTAGCTCCGCCCTCAAACACTGTAGTGTATCTGAGACTGGAAGAGTTTGGTTCGTGTTGTTCATGTGGAGAAGACGCTGTTTTCTGCTGACAAAGCAAATCCACTTTGATGAGATTGATACGGTAAAACCCACGCCATCGTCACTGTTCGTATCACTGTGTGTCAAGAGCTGAGTTTCAGATATGATAATGAGCGTTTGCTTTCTGACCAATCAGAGCAGAGCAGCTCTCAGAGAGGCGGGGCTTAGAGAGACTGAATCTTCAAACGAAGCGTTTCAGACACTGAGAGAAAAGAGCTGATGCTGAAATGGATATTATGAGAAACTTAAAGTGTTTTTGACCTTGGATGCATGTGAACTTATTGTAGGAGAAATCAAAACAAAACTAGCAATCTTTTAAATAGCATAGCAGGGGCACTTTAAAACACACACAAACACACACCTTCATCTCTGTTCCACACTGCCAGAACTCTGAAGATAAAGGCACTAAATGTGGCAGCAAAGAATCCACGCCAGTAGTTTCGTACGGCGAAAAACGTGGAGGTGACCTCAATGCTGAATAATACACCTGAAACACACACACACACACACACACATATATATAGAGTTATTGTCTTGATTAAATTTAGACATTTTCTACAAAAAAAATTTACCAGTAAATACTCAAAAATAACATTGTGTCCCCAACTTAATATGTACAGTTAATATGCAATTTTGGGAACATTATTTGGTCGTTATTTGAATGTTTTTACTTTGTGGGCACCAGGGTTTTCTGCCATTCATAATTGAATCAATTATTTAATTTGAGTGTAATTAAGTGGAGTTAAAATGCAACTCAAAAGAAATTTCCAGTATGTACAGTACATTACGAACATTTCCCAGAATACTTTAATTTCCTACAACATTTGTCTTAAAAATTGAGCCAAAGGAGCCGTGCCTTAACAGATCTGACAGACAGATGGTCAAAATGAAGTTTGTTTTCACCTCATATTTTTAACTTTATTTTTTGTGCAAACAACTCAATTAACATAAGTAATCTTGAAATAATAAAAATAATCTGTCATGACCCCTTTAAATTGTTTTGATGGCTGTTTATTGTTTTGACAGTATTGAACTTAGTTTAGAGAAATATTGAAAATAAGGCAATTAATAATTTCTTAAATTTTGCATAAACAAGCTGGGTACATTAACACAAGGTTTAGTTCTCTTTGGGGACATGTTCAGATATTTGATCCCAAATCCCCACAGTTTTCACCTCCAATAGGAGCAGCGAAGCAGCATCCGACCCCGACAGCACAGGCAGCCGCAAGCATCTCGATGTTTCGGGACTCGTTCTGTTCAACACACACACACACACACACACACACACACACACACACACACAGAACATTTCATATATGACAACAGACTATTTGACCTCTTTTGTACAACACACACACACACTACAACCCAAAAACAATCCACAATCCAGCACCGTTAAATACACCAACACAATCAAACACAGTAAAACAATCTAATTAAAAAAAAACTCACAATTTATAGAACACACACAATCTATCACACTGTCTACAAACAGATACACACACATAGACACACACCTGTATTTGGTAAATCTATTCAGAGATGATATCGCTGTAAGTTTTATCCTCACAAAAGGAAAACTTCATCAAGAGAAATGCAGAAATACATACATTTTAGACTGAATTCTATATAACACACACACACACACACACACTCTCACATACTCTCTCTCTCTCTCTCTCACACACACACACACACACACACACACACACACACACACACACACACACACACACACACACACACACACACACTTCACAGGAATAAATATTAAAGGTTAGACAAGGTAAGAAGGACTGTCATTTTTCCCAATGTACAATACTGCACATAAATTAAATATTTCTGGTAAAAAAATAAATCAAACAACACATAATTTTGACTTTGGTGCATCTGTTCAACATCCGTTCAAAATCTTCCAATTAGAAACTGATTATTTGCCAAGATTTGTGGTTATTTTTACCGGTATTATTCACATTCCCCTATGTATAGCACAAATAACTCAGTCGGTGTGTTACTGACCACTGTTTTAATCCACTTACGTCAAATGCAAAATAGATGTAGTCAGAGTGGAACAGATGCCATTAAAGTGTTTACAAGCCTGTTTATGGCCATTTCAATCGGCATACGCCACTTATTGAGGTTAATTGAATAAATTTGATCTATCTATTGTGTTTACATGAGGTGAAGTTTAATTGCAATATTGCACACATATTATTATAATTGCATTTTGAGGGTGCACGTGAATGTAGTCATTGTTAGTCAAAGTGTCTTGCACCTAAATAGTTGCAATTAAGTTTTTATGCTGAATTTTTGTTTTTTTTTCATTTGATTTTCTTTATTGTAATGCTGGATTTATCTACAGTTAAAAACCCTATACTGCAATGTTTTTATTTATTCTACATATTTATTCACAATAAATGACAGCATTCAAATTTTGAATGCAATTTTTTCTAATAATTATCTGAAACATTTTGAGGCGTTGCATGGCAAAAATAAATTGTTCTAATGGTTGTATTGATCTTAGTTAAGAGAAACATTTCTAATTAGAACACCATTCACACAGGAGCCAATTAAACAGGAGCCAATTGTTAAATTATAAATGTATTTTAGAATTTAAGGCATAAACCTGGTGGGTACATCCATACTTATTGTGTAAATACACGTTTTTGCATTGTACTTATTTTAAAATTCCTGCATGTAACTTAATTAATCTCTGTAATTACATCTATAATTACACTGTTGTCCCTTTCCTTACGCCTTAACCCACCCTAAACCTCCTCATACCACCACACATGTCCCTAACCTTGCCCACAGGGCCTAAAATTAAGCACTCGGCAAGCGCCAAATGGGAGTAAAAAAGTTGGCAAGTACTGTATATGAAACATGTCAATCACCAGAAATAAAAGTGAACGACGTTCGGGACAGTTGACAGGCCAGTGTCAACAAGATCATCACAAGAGTTTACGCCTAGCTAATTTAAATATTCAAGCACAAGAAGATGCAAAAGGGAACTACTTTCATTACTCGCACGCTGTGTGGAAAGTTTTGTGTGCACAAACATCCGAAGCGTTCGTTCAGAAAGCTGCGTCTCAAACAGTGTGCAAATACTGAATTGAGCTCGCTTTCATTTCTTCTTCCACTTGAACAGACAAATTCACAAAAAAAACATGCCTAACATGCCCGTCTCGGCGAGCATCCTTGTAAACATAGTCGTTATGGCTTAAGTGAACATAAACGGTTAAGAAATAAAACACGTGTAACAGTATATTGGATCCGTGCATTAGGTCGTAAAGTGACAGCTGCCTAATATTCTAATATTATACTAATTATACTATATATTATACTATACTAATAATGTCTTTGTTTTTAATGTTAATAAAGCAACAAAGGACAAAGAAAACCACTCACTGCTCTTGACTGAATAAGGATTAATCTATGTTTAATTTATACAGTGAAGACTATCCAGTGTTAGTTTACATTTGATTACTTTATTCAATACGTCTACCTGAAAACTACTGTTACTTGTCTTTAATAATATTTGAAATTTATATTATTTAGGCTAGTAGTTTTATCTGTGGTATTTAAATTTGAAATTGTCACTGGTATCTACAATTTTGGTGTCATAACTGCCTGTTTTTGCAAAAAGAGTTTCATGGCTGGAAAAAAAATAATTTATGGCTGGCTGGTAAATTTTCTTAAGTCATCGACCACTGGCAGATGTGGCAAAAAGTTAGTTTTAGGCCCTGCTTACCCATAATCCACCTCAATAGCAGCACAAGTGTTCTGCGATACAACATCAGCTCAATAAGTACCTAACCGTTTTTTTTTTTTAAAGACTAATAAAAAAGTGGGACCATTACTTTACTTTGCTACAAAATATGACCCAAGACCTTCACCCATTTATGTGTACTGCATTCAGTACTATTAGAGGAGTTTGCTTAAAATTGGAGGCGATGAAACTTTGTTGTAATTACCTCATAAATTCCACCAAAGAAAGACATGAATTTGCAGAGAAGAGCAGCACACAAACTGGCAATGTGCACAAACGGACCCTACAGGATAGAAAACACACACACATAAGGCTTGTGATGAATGTAAAACAAAGCAGGAACACTTTAAAGACGCTACACCCACTCTGAGGGCAGGTACATTAGATCTCGAGCTAAAAACACATTCTCTGTATCTGAATTTGTGTATGTTCACCTCCTTTCCCAGAGGCAAACCACTGCCCAGGGCACAGGTCAGTCCAACCACTTTAGCCACGAACGTTTTCAACGTGAGATACTCCTTCAGCACCACTCCTCTGAGAATCGTCTTCATCTCAGGAATACCAGACCCTGATTGAGAGACAAAACGCTGAATTATGAAGAAGAAGAAGAACAGAAACCTCTTATGAGTGTGTGAATGTAAGTGTGTCTCACCGGCGGCCTGAGGTGCTACTATGTGTGTGAAGCCTGCAGAGAAACTGATGAGAACCACAGGATACGTGACCCAAGCCAAATACTGCAGGATGACGTTACTGTCCAGACCACCGTACATCCACTTCTGAGCTGTAGAACGCAGAACACACAAGTAAAACTTACAGGGTGTGTGTGTACAGTAAACTTTCAATTAGATAAATGACAAAGTATCTACACTGCAAAAGTCTACACTTCTTGTTCAGTCACTTTGTCTTGTTGTTTTCCATTAAAAACATTCTTAAATCAAGGTTCATTCACTTGAGAAGGAAAATGACGCAAGATATAAATTTTTGTTTTCTGAAAAAAGTAATTAAAATGAAGTGAGTTTGTGCTTAAAACAAGAAAGCAATTAAGTGACAAAATGATGAGCAAACATCAGCAGTGAGCATCAGACCAACTGTGAAAGTAAAAGGCATTTGGAGATGATTTTAAGCAGAATGGTTGAAAACCCATAAACACAAACTTTCAATGTAACATAATTGCGCATTACTTTTGACCAATAGGTGGTGCTAACACCAAACTGATTTGGTGTGGTCAGTGTTGGGTGACAATTACACACACCAAGTTTGGTGTCAATTTCCCAAGGTCTTGCGGAGATACGGCCTCAGATGCAGTTTGGCATCATGCCATCAAATTCGTTTATGCGGTAAATGAAAACAGTTTTGTCTTTTGACATGAAATCCATAACTTTTTGCCAGCATAGTCAGAGTCAAATCTGGTGAAAATCGGACCAACAGTCTAAGAGGAGTTTGAAAAAGTTGGATTGCAATTCAATCAAAATGGCAGACAGGAAGTTTGGCCATATATGGCATATTTGGTATTAATGTTCTCGGCATGATCCAAGGGATCTATCAAGACAACAGGCTAAACTAATCAAAAGCAATTCAAATTGTATTCTAATTTTTGACCACACAGCCTCAAACTTTTCGAGTACCTTCAGATCATTGTGTCGAAGACACATACCGAGTTTCATGACGGTATACGCCAATGCATTTATATAATATAGCATTTCATGACAAAAATACGCAAAAAGACGCCCAAAATGGCCGAAAATTGGGTATAGTTCGACTCGGCATGCCACATCAAATGTAAAGAGTCTTCTGAACATTTTGGCCAAAAAATAGCCATTTTTCATATTTCCTGACCAATAGGTGGCACTGTGCCGAAACTGTGCGGGTATCTTCAAGTCAAGAAATTATTTTGTTTCTAGCCCTCACGGTTCAAAAGTTATTAACATAAACATGAGTGCAACTTTGGTTAGTTGGTGTTGCTAGAGGGATTGAGTTAGAGACTGCTGTTGTTCAGACTGTCCTCTATTAGTGGCTCTATCAGTGTTCACTAAAACAATTACATAGCAACTGAAAAAAACAGACACAGCCAAATATTATGTGGCAATTCCAGACATCTTCACACACACACACACACACTCACCTTGTAATAAGAGGGCGATGCAGAAATCCATAACAAAGCTGACCAGCGCCATGACGAGTCCCAGCAAGATGAGGAAGATCCAGTCCTCGCCGACCCGCAACATGAAGAACCGCTGACAGTGCACTGCACAGACTCCACAGGGAAACACTACATTACCCACAATGCATCAGTGCACACCTGGAAAACTCCAGAAACAAGAACTAACTGCACTACCCACAATTCCCAAAGCAAAGCAAGGTGTTAACAGCTATGATTCCATCCACCTACGATTATGCGAATTTTGGGATATTGCATAGAAAAAAAACAATGGATGGAAAAGCCAAGATGTGCATAAATTCGAAAACATGCACTCAATTGAGGCGGATACTTTATTATCTGATAACAAGACTTGCGCATAAACTACGATGGAAAAACATTTACCGAATAAATCCTTCTATGCGCAGCAAGAAACTCATGTGACTTTGCCTCAACAGAGGATGTGATTGGATAACTGGAGTAACCAGCGGACCAATAGCATCGCAGCATCTCAAATGTTGGTTTGGTGTTTCTGAAACGCTGGAGTCAAAGAGTGTGATCAGAATGATTTGGTTTAATTCCCTCCAGAAGCGTCTCACACGACTGCGTTCCCGAACACCAGCATCCGAACGAGTTTCGTTCACCGTTTGCAGCAGCTTCCATTTTTATTCCTGATATTTTGCGCCAATTTCCCAGGAAGTGATGATTTTGTTCTCTTGAACACCTGGGATGGAAACTCTGCTTGATTCGCAAATGTTTTATGCCATATTCCAATTTTGCGCATAAGTTAAATTCCAAACTTTAGATGGAAACATATGAACACCTCAAAAAAAAAAAGAATCAAGCTAAAGTCAAACATTCAAATGCTTTGATTACACTTTTCTGCCACTAGTATTTTTTTTTCTTTTTTATTTGTATTATTATTTATACAATATTTAATATTTTTCTACTAAGAGAAACAACTTTCCCTAGATGGCCTTTCATTATGGTAACTCAGGCCCTCTTTACATCAATATTAAGATACGTTTTGGTCGATCGGATCACAAGTAGACGAGAGAGACACATTCCCGTTCACACCTGGTGTTTTAATCCGTCTCTTTTGTCCACTTTCACACACTTCTGTCCTGATTTCTTCCAGGGGAGGGGCTATTTTTCAGATCTTTCGATCTAATGGACGAAGTAAGCTCTTGAATTTACATATGAACACGACAGAGAAACACACTGAGAACATCAGCTTTAGTTTCTGCTCTGACAGACACGAGATCAGCCGAACGCTGTGAGTGTGTGTTAGACATCAGGAATGACGAGATCAGCCGAACGCTGTGAGTGTGTGTTAGACATCAAGAATGACGAGATCAGCCGAACGCTGTGAGTGTGTGTTAGACATCAGGAATGACGAGATCAGCCGAACGCTGTGAGTGTGTGTTAGACATCAGGAATGACGAGATCAGCCGAACGCTGTGAGTGTGTGTTAGACATCAAGAATGACGAGATCAGCCGAACGCTGAGAGTGTGTGTTAGACATCAGGAATGATGAGAGAACATTGTGATTGGTACGTTTTTCCTCTTCAAACCAAACTTGTGTCTCCAGTCGACAGTTTAAACCCCGTCTGACTCGAGCTCTTCCCATAATGCTCACGCGTTAGATCAGTAGACGGAGAGAAGACGCTGTTCAGTGGCTGTTTGAACACATTCGGTCACATGAGCGTTTACACTACCAAACATCCGGTCGAATGTGTTTTCGACTTCCTGTGGAACAGTGGACAAGCTCAAAACCTTTTAGACCCGTTACACCTGTATTTAGCCTCGTCCACTTGTGATCCGATCGAACAAAACACAAACAGGGGCTTAAGTGTTATCTTTCCATCAGTGTTTACACTAAACTACCCACAATGCTCTTTTCAGCTGTAAAACATCTAATCATCACAATGACTCACAACTCAAACAAGCACACAATGTTAATGCATTGTTAGATGACTGGTTTGAGTAATTTCACCAAACTAAAGGGCTGTGAAAACCACAATTCTCATTATGAATTTCATTAAATTAACTTGCACCAATGAATATATCGCTTTATGTGAGTGTACTGAATGTCTGCAGGAAAACTTTAAAGTCCCTCTGTAGTGAAAATCTAGTTTTTAATGTTGTTTATGTGTCTATGTGGTGTTTTTAATACGCTTTAAGACAAACCATGTGTAAATTCATAAGTCGACAGCATTGCTGAGTATTTTCTCATTAAAACTGCAGTGAACCAAAGACAGTCTCAAAAACACGCTTTGAAATCGCTGGTGTTTCTGACGTCACAAACTACCTTGTAACCAATCAGATCAACGTGTGATCGTCAACCAGTGGATCTCTGAGCTGAGTGAGTGAGTGGAGGCGGGGCTCATTTGCATATTCATAGAACCACAAATACTTAATGAGGGTGTCGAGTTACATTCAAGATATTTTAAGGCATGAAGACATTTTTTTCCAGGAAAAAACGTTTAAATATGTAATTTTGGTGATCAAAGATGAGTTTTAAGTGATAAAATGATTGACTACAGGGGGACTTTAAATAAAGAGCTGTGCAATAGTATAGTTAAAGTCCCCATGAAATCAAAATTGACCCTATTTACTTTGTTAGCGCATATTACTAGTCTTGTGGTGAACAATTAATCCGTGCAAGAAAATATAAAAAAAAATTTTTTTTACCATGGTAATCTTTAATCAAAATCTGAAAATGCCCCTCCCCTCTGCATTGGAGGACCTTCTCTGATAACGTAGGTTTGAGGAATTGGTTTGGGCAACGCTTAACCACTCCCCTCAAACCGTTAGTCTGTTATGAGCAGAGATGGAGAGGAGGAGCGCTAGAGTAAAACCCTGCCCTCTGTTCAATATTCCGTTTCACTGGGAAATACGTCATAACACTGGAGAAAAGTCGCTTGCAACTTCCGGTTCACGGGGACTTTAAATTTTGTGATATATACAATCAAGCCGTTGATATTTGCTATATAGTATATATATATATATAAATAATTTTATCCATACTTTATGTATGCAGATAAAGTTGCATATACAGCTGTACTTTAACTCTGCACTTTATATAGAGCTGGGCGATAATATAGTTACATTTCGCAGTGAAATAATAAAATCAAGTTGGTGTGTACGTTCTTGAGTGCAACTGCAGGAACGCGGTCCATTAAACTCAATAACAGTCATCATGGCAACATTATTTCTTTATTCTTCTCATAAACAACAGGTCTGGGAAAGCATCTCTGTCACCCTCCGCATTTACAGTTAAACACACGGATGCTGTTAGTATCCACGGCAACCTCGATAAGAGCCAATGATGACTCACCAAATGATGGACGAGAAGCAGTGAATGTGAACATGTTTGAGACGGCGGCGTGTGGGAGTGACGATGTGGACGCGTCTCAAACACACATAATGCTCTTATAATCACGTCTCCAGACGTCTCGATTCGCTTTGAAATGCAGACACCAACTTCAGACAAAAATGAGACATGAAAGCATGAGATGAACACACACTCACTCACTCACTCACATGAACACACACTCACTCACTCACTCACTCACTCACATGAACACACAATCGCACACTCACTCACTCACTCACATGAACACACAATCGCACACTCACTCACTCACATGAACACTCACTCACTCACATGAACACTCACTCACTCACATGAACACTCACTCACATGAACACTCACTCACTCACTCACTCACATGAACACTCACTCACTCACTCACTCACTCACTCACTCACTCACTCACTCACTCACTCACTCACTCACTCACTCACTCACTCACTCACTCACTCACTCACTCACTCACTCACTCACTCGCACCTCGCACACTCACTCACTCGCACACTCACTCACACACTCACTCACACACTCACTCACACACTCACTCACACACTCACTCACACACTCACTCACTCACTCACACACTCACACACTCACTCACACTCACTCACTCGCACTCAC
>NC_138227.1:4430328-4537828 GCF_964197995.2 Scardinius erythrophthalmus
CGTTCAAGATTTACCACAGTTTAAGTTGGAAATGTAATGTTCAGGTCTATGCTCAAAAAGTGAATAAATGGATTATAAATACAGCGTAAATATAATTTAGTACCATAAAATCCCCTAAAAATACTAAATATTAAATAAAAAAACTACAATATAGTCCATTAACTTCAATGAAATTAAAACAAACTTTCTGTACTTTTTAACCGACACGCGAAGAGCACCAGAGGGTTAAAGTGTTAGTTGCTATAGCAACAGCCATGACTGACAGCGCCGTGTGTGAAGAATGTGTGTGTGTTATCAGTGTAAACGTGAACTCACTCACTTCGACACTTGACGCATCTTCCCTTCTCGTACTCGAGGAGTTTGAGCGACGGGCTTCGGTCAGAGCGACGCTGACGACTGTCCTCTCGGAGTCGAGCCGCCTCTTCTTTCGCATAAACACCCAGTTCCTGAGTGTAGCGGCCATACATCTACACACACACACACACACACACACACACACACACTGTAAACTCAGGGACACAAAGACATACACGTATACAAATGTATGAAATATAAGATTTCTTATTTATATATAAAATTATATAAACACATACAGAAAATATATAAAATAAATAAATATGCAAATATATATTTTATAAATTTAAAAATAAAAAAAGAATATATATATATATATATATATATATATATATATATATATATATATATATATATATATATATATATATATATAAAATTTGTATGCATATATACACATATATACATATGTATATTTTTGTTTTTCAATAAATGTAATACTTATTTCATATATATATATATATATATAATACACACAGTAAATCACATTGTAAACTCAGGGACACAAAGACATACACATATACAAATGCATTAAATATAAGATTTCTTATTTATATATAAAATTATATAAACATACAGAAAATATATAAAATAAATAAATAAATATATAAATATATATATATATATTATATATGTGTATATATATATATATATATATTATATATCTGTGTATATATACAAATTTATTTTATATAAATAAAATTTAAAAGAATATATATATATACAAATATATATAATATTATATATATAATATATTTAAATAAATGTAATACTTATTTCATATATATATATATATATATATATATATATATATATATATATATATACACACACAAAACAAACACACACACACACACACACACACACACACACACACACACACATATACATATATACAAAATGTATAATAAAGTGTGTGTATAATGTATGTGATTATAGAGTAGTGGAAAGACGATGTTTGCGCACTCTTTGTTCTGCTGATTTAGATTTTCTATTTTTTATGTCTCTGACCTCCAGAGCTCTAAATTTCCACACACACCCAAAAGGCCGAAGGTCAAAGGGCAGCTATCATATTAGTCTTCTTCAGAAACAGGTTTCTTTGTGCCCGACACACACACACACACACACACACACACACACACACACACACACACACACACACACACACACACACACACACACACACTCGTATCTGTTAGAAACACAACTTCCCTCTTAATGTTTCCACACAAATTTCACCTCTTTTGTTTCAGTTCAGGTGCTTTAATGACACCTGATAAACTTACCAACCCAGTGTGTGTGTGTGTGTGTGTGTGTGTGTGTGAGTTTCTGTGTGTGTGTGCGTGTGTGTGTGAGTTTCTGTGTGTGCGTGCGTGTGTGTTGCTCTGTCAGCATTCCATACAGGAGACAGGAAGTGTTTTCCCAGAATTCCCTGCCCTGCTGAAAAGGTGGAATCTAATGTTTGGAAGATCGGAAGTGTTATGATCTGATGGAGCAGCGCATCATCAGCTGGTTTCAGCTGTCAATCATCTCGCTTTAAAGCCCTGCAGGAAGACTGACTGACCTAAAGTCACACAGAGGTCAAAGGTCAATGAGATTTACCAATGTTTCTGAAAGACTCTATTCTGCTCAGCAAGACTGCACTTATTTGACCACAAACACAGTAAAAATTGTGAAATATATATAATATATATAAATTTTAAAATCATCTGTTCTCTATGTGAATATATATTAAACTGTAATTTATTCCTGTGATCAAAGCTGAATTTTCAGCATCATTACTCCAGTCTTCAGTGTCACATGATCCTTCAGGAATCACTCTAATATGATGATCTGATGCTCAAGAAACATTTATGATTATTATTTATTTTATATATTATTATTGTTTTTTTCTTTTTTTTTTAAATACACAAACACATTCCTCAGAGTTTCTAGAGCACTACATCACCCTCATACACACACTGATGGGAAAACAGGAGACGGACACACACTTGTCCTTGACGTGACACTGGAACAGATGCAAAATAATAATCACTTTAAAATGTAGTTCATCAGTCTAGAGTGTTTATTACAGCGAGAGAAACGGACAGAAAGTTGAAAGAGTTCAACAGAGTTTTTGTTGGTTTATAAAGTGTTCACAAGGTCACATGACCCACATCAAGATCGACATAAACTAAAAAAAATCTTCAAAAGCATGAAGTTATAAAGGCGCGGACCTAAAAACAGACACAATAAACCATACAAACATGCAGCAACAACAAAGTCCCGGAGAAGTGGAAAGCTATGATTATCGTGTGTGTGTTTGCGTGCGTGCGTGTGTGTGTGCGTGCAGTTATGCGTCCTAAATGCAGCCGGACAAACCAGACTCGTGACCCCGACCCGACTGACCCCGAGGAACAGTGTTTTTAACCAAAACACAAGAACAACACTTAAAGTAGCAACTTCTGAAAACACTCGTGTTAGAGATCAGAGGGAGAGAGAGAGAGAGGGAGAGGGAGAGAGAGAGAGAGAGAGAGAGAGAGAGAGAGAGAGAGAGAGAGAGAGAGAGAGAGAGAGAGAGAGAGAGAGAGAGAGAGAGAGAGAGAGAGAGAGAGAGAGAGAGAGAGAGAGAGAGAGAGAGAGAGAGAGAGAGAGAGAGAGAGAGAGAGAGAGAGAGAGAGAGAGAGAGAGAGAGAGAGAGAGAGAGAGAGAGAGAGGTAAAACAGAGACTTACTGAATGTGCAGTTTATTTCACTTCTATTCTATTCTGTTGTATATGGTATATTTTCTATATACATTATGTGTTTAGAAATGAATCAATTAATCTATTATTATGAATTAAAATCAAGGGAAGTCAAGGGAAATTGAAAAACCAATAATAGTTTTGCGATAATTTTCTTTTATTCTCCTATAATTTTGTGCTAAATCACGTAGTTTACTATTCTGTGACATACACTTATTATATAATACATAATTTGCATTTGCAGCTGTACGAGTGGTTGCATGCACATTTTTTTACATTACAAAATAAATCAGAAAACATGCTTGTGCATGCTATTTTTAGTGCAATTTTACCAATAAACAAAATGATCAGATGCATCTTAAAGTGTGAAGTAGAGGCGGCAAAGTTCCTACCTCACACACGCACGTCTGCTTCATAACACTACATTATACAGCTTTCTTTGTGGGCAAACGTGTCGCCGCGGCATGGCTTGACTTTAATCAAAATTAATAAATGAATTAATTAAATTAAGGGAAGTCAAGGTAAATTGAAACCTCCATAAGTTTGCGCTTAATAATGTAGTTTACTATTCTGTATATACACTTATTATATAATATAATACAGTTTTTGCATGTGCAGCTGTACGAATAGTTCTTACGTTGCAGAAAAATAATCCGAAAATTTTTATTTTATTGCAATTTAACCAATAAAGACAATTCCCACATGGATCTTAAAGTTAGTGTGAAGTAGGGCCGGGTTTGCCCAGTTGAGTTTGTGCGCGATCACTTACCAATATTTAACATTTCTACCTCATAAAAGCATTCCCAGGGGAATCTGATTTGTCATGTTTAGACGCAGGTCAGATGTCCAGATATCGGATATTTCGATCAGATGTCCAGATATCGGATATTTCGATCAGATGTCCAGATATCGGATATTTAGATCAGATGTCCAGATATCAGATATTTAGATCAGATGTCCAGATATCAGATATTTAGATCGGATGTCCAGATATCGGATATTTCGATCAGATGTCCAGATATCAGATATTTAGATCAGATGTCCAGATATCGGATATTTCGATCAGATGTCCAGATATCGGATATTTCGATCAGATGTCCAGATATCGGATATTTCGATCAGATGTCCAGATATCAGATATTTAGATCAGATGTCCAGATATCAGATATTTCGATCGGATGTCCAGATATCGGATATTTCGATCAGATGTCCAGATATCGGATATTTAGATCAGATGTCCAGATATCGGATATTTAGATCAGATGTCCAGATATCAGATATTTAGATCAGATGTCCAGATATCAGATATTTAGATCGGATGTCCAGATATCGGATATTTCGATCAGATGTCCAGATATCAGATATTTAGATCGGATGTCCAGATATCGGATATTTAGATCAGATGTCCAGATATCAGATATTTAGATCAGATGTCCAGATATCAGATATTTAGATCAGATGTCCAGATATCAGATATTTAGATCGGATGTCCAGATATCGGATATTTAGATCAGATGTCCAGATATCAGATATTTAGATCAGATGTCCAGATATCAGATATTTAGATCGGATGTCCAGATATCGGATATTTCGATCAGATGTCCAGATATCGGATATTTAGATCAGATGTCCAGATATCGGATATTTCGATCAGATGTCCAGATATCGGATATTTCGATCAGATGTCCAGATATCGGATATTTCGATCAGATGTCCAGATATCGGATATTTCGATCAGATGTCCAGATATCGGATATTTCGATCAGATGTCCAGATATCGGATATTTCGATCAGATGTCCAGATATCGGATATTTAGATCAGATGTCCAGATATCAGATATTTAGATCAGATGTCCAGATATCAGATATTTAGATCGGATGTCCAGATATCAGATATTTAGATCGGATGTCCAGATATCGGATATTTAGATCAGATGTCCAGATATCAGATATTTAGATCAGATGTCCAGATATCAGATATTTAGATCGGATGTCCAGATATCGGATATTTCGATCAGATGTCCAGATATCAGATATTTAGATCAGATGTCCAGATATCGGATATTTCGATCAGATGTCCAGATATCGGATATTTCGATCAGATGTCCAGATATCGGATATTTAGATCAGATCGGATATTTAGATCAGATGTCCAGATATCGGATTTCCAGCTATCGGATATTTCGATCAGATGTCCAGATATCGGATATTTCGATCAGATGTCCAGATATCGGATATTTCGATCAGATGTCCAGATATCGGATATTTCGATCAGATGTCTAGATATCAGATATTTAGATCAGATATCAGATATTTAGATCAGATGTCCAGATATCGGTTATTTAGATCAGATGTCCAGATATCAGATATTTAGATCAGATGTCCAGATATCGGATATTTAGATCAGATCGGATATTTAGATCAGATGACCAGATATCGGATGTCCAGATATCGGATATTTCGATCAGATGTCCAGATATCGGATATTTCGATCAGATGTCCAGATATCGGATATTTCGATCAGATGTCCAGATATCGGATATTTCGATCAGATGTCCAGATATCAGATATTTAGATCAGATGTCCAGATATCGGTTATTTAGATCAGATGTCCAGATATCGGTTATTTAGATCAGATGTCCAGATATCAGATATTTCGATCAGATGTCCAGATATCAGATATTTAGATCAGATGTCCAGATATCAGATATTTAGATCAGATCGGATATTTAGATCAGATGTCCAGGTATCAGATATTTAGATCAGATCGGATATTTAGATCAGATGTCCAGATATCGGATGTCCAGATATCGGATATTTCGATCAGATGTCCAGATATCGGATATTTCGATCAGATGTCCAGATATCGGATATTTCGATCAGATGTCCAGATATCGGATATTTCGATCAGATGTCCAGATATCGGATATTTCGATCAGATGTCCAGATATCGGATATTTCGATCAGATGTCCAGATATCAGATATTTAGATCAGATGTCCAGATATCGGATATTTAGATCAGATGTCCAGATATCGGTTATTTAGATCAGATGTCCAGATATCAGATATTTAGATCAGATGTCCAGATATCGGTTATTTAGATCAGATCGGATATTTAGATCAGATGTCCAGATATCGGATGTCCAGATATCGGATATTTCGATCAGATGTCCAGATATCGGATATTTCGATCAGATGTCCAGATATCGGATATTTCGATCAGATGTCCAGATATACTGCATCTGATTTCAAAGGAAGGGGCTCAGAACAGATCACATGCGGATTTGTGTGTTTACACATGCAACAAATTCCAATCTGTGTCAGATGCAAGAAAAAAAATCTGATTTTGTGTAAACGCAGCCTAATGTTATAGTGATGCACCAAACGAGAGCATTCCCTGTGTAGTTTACTGCATTAATGGGGAGAGATTGTTTCCCCTTGAAATCAAACTATCAGTATCGTCAGATATCATTCTGAATGATCGGCTATCGGTGGAAAAATTTTGTATAGGTGTGTATATATTAGAGCTGCACGATTAATCATTAAAAGATCGCGATCTCGACTCAAACACCCATTCGATTTCATTCCTGATTGACAACGATTCATCTGTCTATTAAACCTTCGGCAAAATCACACCGGGATGTGTAGACATCACGCTTCACAAACAGTCTTTTCAACCACACAGTATCGTTAAATCTGTCACAAATATTCAAAAGTACTGGGATAAAAGTTTATAATTTGGATAAAAACACGGATATCTACAGCAGAGATCGAAATAGAGGAAATCCTTTTGAAAGTGACTTTAACGTTTCAAATAACGAGTGTATCATTACATCGTTACACCAGTAGGTGGCGACAAGTGACTGTTAAAAATGTGTGTCAATGAATCATTCACTCATGAGATTCGTTCAAAAACGCTGATTCATCCAGTAATGAAACAAGTGAAGTATTAATGAGTGAGTCATTGAATCATTAATTCAAGAGATTTGTTCAAACACACTGATTCATCCAGTAATGAAACAAGTGAAGTCTTTATGAGTGAGTCGTTGAATCTTTCATTCAAGGGATTTGTTCAAACACACTGATTCATCCAGTAATGAAAGAAGTATTTATGAGTCATTGAATCATTCGTTCAAGAGATTTGTTCAAAAACACTGATTCATCCAGTAATGAAACAAATGAAGTATTAATGAGTGAGTCATTGAATCATTAATTCAAGAGATTTGTTCAAACACACTGATTCATCCAGTAACGAAACAATCAAAGTCTTTATGAGTGAGTCGTTGAATCTTTCATTCAAGGGATTTGTTCAAAAACACTGATTCATCCAGTAATAAAAGAAGTATTTATGAGTGAGTCATTGAATCATTCACTCAAGAGATTTGTTAAAAAAATGCTGATTCATCCAGTAACAAAATAAGTGAATCTTTATGAGTGAGTCATTGAATCATTCGTTCAAGAGATTTGTTCAAAAACACTGATTCATCCAGTAACAAAACAATTAAAGTATTAATGAGTGAGTCATTGAATCATTAATTCAAGAGATTTGTTCAAACACACTGATTCATCCAGTAATATTTATGAGTGAGTCATTGAATCATTCACTCAAGACATTTGTTCAAACACACTGATTCATCCAGTAATATTTATGAGTGAGTCATTGAATCATTCGTTCAAGAGATTTATTTTTTTAAATATTTCATTCAAATTAAATTAAACGTTTTAAATAGACTGCAGAAATTAACATTTTGTCAGAACCTCTAGTAAATTAACATGTTTAGTGGTCTGTTCAGAATCGTGATCAGCTCTAGTATGTTTATATATTATGTAATACAACAAACAACAGAATAAGAGAGAATTCTTAATGTTCAGTGTTGTGTTTATTCTACTCCTTTTTATTTAGTTGTTTATGCTTGTAATTCTTTAGGTGAGTCTATTGAATGGCAATATTGTATTGAAAACAATCACGGCAATAAGTGCCAAGTACTTTGCAATTCAATTTGAGTGTGTGTGTGTGTGTGTGTGTGTGTGTGTGTGTGTGTGTGTGTGTGTGTGTGTGTCTCCGTGCAGAAAGAGATTCAAAGAGTCAAATTCTGCCCTTAATAAGTCAGCGAATTCAACCTCAATCCATCACAGACAGCAAACGGTCTGAAGTCAGCTTAACCTGACGCACCTCCTCAACGGGTCACCGAACGTGTGTGTGTGTGTGTAGGAACAGTTTATTACCAAACACATCCACGGAAATTCAGACACATTCCTTCGAGTGGCACATTTAGGAATGAGCAAACACACACAGTATGAGCTGTTAGTGCTGAACTCGCTCAAAGAGGAAAGTGTACATATAAACCAGGGCGAGGAAGAAAAGATTAATTAGAACGAGAGAAAAGCAAGATATACAAGCGAAACAAATACAGATGGACACATGTAGAGAGACAGAAAGGCAGAAGCAGAGAGAGAGAGAGAGAGAGAGAGAGAGAGAGAGAGAGAGAGAGAGAGATGTTTGGCTGTGTAACAGTAGGTTTATTCATCCTGCAGTGTGAGAAGAATTTTAATTTTTCAGTGAGTGGGAGACACGAACAAAGCGAGAGAGAAGAACGACAGGAAGAACGACAGCAGAAGGAAAGACATGTCGGAACGACCTCCTAAAAGACAGAGAAGAGAAGAGTTGTGTAGTGTAATTCCTCACACGGCCACAGGGGGCGCTGAAGAGAGACTGATCACAACTGATCAAACAAACAAACAAAACAAAAATTCCCTACAAACAATATCTGGGTTTGGTTTCATTCTCTTATCTGAGCGAGTTATTATATTTAGCAACAACTACAGTAAGATGCTAAAAATGATCGCTGATGTGGACGCTAATATAGTTATCATCATAGTTATGGTTATTGGCGTGAGCTCGAGTGATCGCTGACGGAGAGAGAGATGGATGGGATTTGAACTCTGACAGTGTCACAATTATGCTAACAGTGTGAAAGCCACAGCTGCATCTCTCCATCCATCTCTCTTTCCAGTCGCTGCATCCCATCTCTGTGAAGTGTGTGTGTGTGTGAGAGAGAGAGACAGAGGTGTTTGTGGTCCATCTCTGTGGGCGACCGAACACAAAGTGAGCTGTTCCTTCTGCACGTGCTCAGATGCATTACTGTGACACCATTCAGTGCCACCACACACACACACACACACACACACACACACAGACACACTTGCAAACTTGCACACACACACTCGCACACTTGCACACCGCACACACACACACTCGCACGCACACAAACAAACACACTCGTACACAGACACACACACACACTCACTCACTCACTCACAGACACACACACACACACACACACACACACACACACACACAGAGGGAGTCTGTCCTAAAGTGTGTGTGTTGTCCTGTGGTGAATGGCACAGTACATCATGTCCAGGGTGAGTGTTACAGCTGTGACAATACTGCAACAGTGTGTGTGTGTGTGTGTGTGTGTGTGTGTGTGTGTGTATGTGTGTGTGTGTGTGTGTGTGTGTGTGTGTGTGTGTGTGTGTGTGTGTGTGTGTGTGTGAGAGAGAGAGCAGAGAAACACAAGAAACAGGGAAGAACGAGGAATCGTTCAATGAGTAACATGATATCTGATTAATTTAAATCGAATTTAACAGGACATATTAATGGGGATCTATTATGCCCGTCTATATAGTCTTGATGTAGTTTTTGTCCTCTACTAGAACATGTTTTCCTGCTTGAATGTTGATTATTTTTCCCATATTCTCCATTGTTGCAGCTCCTCTCTTCCCAGTCTGTCAGTAACGCTCTGTTTACTTCCTGTCTCTATGAAGCCCCTCCTTCTGAAAAGCACACTGTGCTCTGATTGGTCAGCTGGATCAGTGTGTTGTGATTGGTCGAGAGCTTCGAGTGTGTTTGGGAAATGCCCCACCCCTTTCCATAACCGCCAGTTTAACACACTACTAACTCAGCCAGGCCCCGCCCCTTTATTCTGCGTATGCAATGTAAATGTGATTATGCAGAAATGGGTTGTAATATTAAAGGTTGGCATCAGTTATTCGATTTTATAATTTACACTAGATTTACACTAAAAGAAACTAGTTTTTGTCAAATTATGTTAATGTTACTTGTTTACTGCTGTAATACTATAAAAGCTTCCTTACACCAAGTTATAAACTGGTTATAAACTCTGAATTGCGAGAGAGAAAAAAAGTCAGAATTGCAACTTTATATGTCGCACTCCTGACTTAAGATATAAACCCACAATTATCTTCATTTCTTACTTAAATACATTTTCATTCACGGCAGACACAAGCTTCCATACAAATACAAATAGTTTTTGTTATGCCAATAAACTGACAGAGGAGCGCTGAGTGTGTGTGTGTCTGAGATCAGTTTCTGTAGCGGACTTACAGTAACACAACATTTACTATTCAGAAAGAGATGGAAAAGCTGGAACCATGATGTGCTGACAGCACTCCAACACACACACACACACACACACACACACACACACACACACACACACACACACACACACACACACACATACACACACACACACACTAACACATACACACACTCACACACACACACATACTAACACATATACACACTCACACACTCTCGCACGCACACACACACACACACACACACACACTCGCACGCACACGCACACTCACGCACACTCACGCACACACTCGCACACACACAAACACACACATTCATGTGAACTTAAAATGGTAGGATGGAAAAGAACAGGAGGGGAAAAATATAAAAAGATAAAAGATAAAAGATAAAGGATGATAACAAGTTGATGGGAGCACTGATAAAAATAAACAAAGGTAAAAATATAGTTATGCAAGACACACACACACACACACACACACAAACACACACGCACACACACACACACACACACACACAATTGACTTCTGTCTGAAATTTAGGGAATTAACAGGAATTAACTTTGTTTCTTCACACGTGACGAGATAATTCTCCATTAACACTGAAACAATTTAGACTGTGTGTGTGTGTGTGTGTGTGTGTGTGTGTGTGTGTGTGTGTGTGTGTGTGTGTGTGTGTGTGTGTGTGTGTGTGTGTGTGTGTGTGTGTGTGTGTGTGCGTGAGAGTGCGAGTGTGAGTGTGTGTGAGAGAGAGAACACATAAATCTCAGGATTTGGTTTCATATCTGTGTCTTAATAAAAGCTTGAGGAACAAGAACATTCTCTGAAGCCAAAACAATACAAAAAGAACAAAAAAACACAATTACACAACAATAACACTAAAGCCTCCATACAAAACCAGGCAGAAACTCCTCCTGGGTCTCAGGCCAGACGCAGAGACTTAAACACACACACACACATATGCAAATTGTTTAAAAATTTGTATGGTAACACGAAAAAATATTGTAAAGTATGGGAAAATGTATAAAAATAATACTTATCAAATTTAAAGTTCAAATTGTTTTAAAAAAATTTAAGTATGGTAACTTTTTTAAAGTTAATTAAAAAATGTAAGTATTGTAAAGTATGGTAACACGAATGCAAATATGTGTGTAATTTGTTTTTTAACTAAATTTAAAGTTATAACTTCAAAGTGCAAATATTACACAATTTATCAAATTAACTATAGAGTTAAAACTTTAAAGTTAATAAAAAAATTAAGTATTGTAAAATGAATGCTAATTATATATAATACACAATTTTTTTTTTTTTTTTTTGAAAATTTATACTAGAATATGATCTGTGAGCTAATAAACGTGGTTGTGGGCGGAGCTATGAGATGAAAAGAACCAATCAGCTTCCAGGAACAAATAAAACAGATTATTATTAGACAGCGACCGGCCGGAGAGACAGACAGATGTGTGAGACAGACAACATCTGCAGCGCTGCACAACAAACACACACACACACACACACGGATAATATCGGACACTACTCTATTATGACATCTATAACTCTACAGTTAACAGCTAGTTAAGCTCTGGTTTTGTCTTATTGCAAGACTGCAATTCTTGCATCCAGGCTAATCCAAATCGCTGATTAAATCTGTTCTTTCTAAAGACACTGGACGCTTGCTTTTGTGTCCGAGTATTAACTGTGTGTGTGTGTGTGTGTGTGTGTGTGTGTGTGTGTCTCACAGCGGATTACAGAGGAATGCAGACAGTTTTCCAGAGGTTATCAAGCGTTGTGATTCCTGTGAAATCTCCTGAACACTTTCACTGAACCCACGCCTCCTCTTCTCAGAACTCAGTCCTTCAGTGACGCAACATGTTCACAAACACAGGTGAGAGTGTGTACCTACAGTCCAAGGCGTGTGAAACAACTTAACTTAACTTTTGTAACCACTAATAAGCAGTTTCAGGGAGGATATAAATGTTACTACATCTGTGGCGTACCCACGGTACATCGCGATACTCTCGAACACGCCCCGTCCAGCCCTAGCCTATTGTTGAGGTTGAACTCACTTTATCTTACGTCACAAAACTAATTTTTCTTCCTTGACATTTTGATTAAATAGTAATTAGGGGTGTAACGACATGTATTCGACCCGTGAATTTTCACGTGTCTGTGTACCTATATGACGAATACAGCGAGCCTAACCACTATTAATCGCAATCAGCTCCACGTTTTGTTACTTTCGATAAGAAACAAAGTGTCATTTTTCAAATTATGTCCATTTTATCATGAAATTCAAACAATAAATGCCGTTTTGACGCTCTTTAATTTGGCGTGACGAATCACTATATAGGTGCCATCTCTTCCTAATAAAGATGAATGAACATCTGAAGGCATACAGTACAACTTACTGAAACGTATTATTTCTCATGTAATCGCCCAATCAGAGTTTCGACGGCGGAGAGACAGTAAAACAGCTTGTTAACAATATCCAACATAGCATTACATTTACCTCAGGCAAGTCATTCTGTTTCCACAGCTTGTTAATCAGCTAGTGAAATTAACTTTCTCTATTTTATTTAACCTGTTAAAGGGGTGGTATAATGCCATTTTCACAAGATGTAAAATAAGTCTCTGATGTCCCCAGAGTGTGTGTGTGTGAAGTTTTAGCTCAAAACACCCCACAGATATTTTTATATAGCATGTTAAAATTGTCACTTTTTGAGGGTGAGCAAAAACGCACAGTTTTTGTGCGTGTTCCTTTAAATGCAAATGAGCCGCTGCTCCCGGCACAGGGGGCGGAGCTTCAACAGCTTGTGTCCTTTTACCTCACACACACACGCACTGAACATTTCTAAAACTTTTAGCCTTTTATGTTCAAACCGGAGTCAGACAATGATGGAGAGACTCAAGAAGAAGTGACAACATGTAGAAGCAACAGGACATTTCTGAACGGTTATTTGATGAATTTATGAAGCTTATGTGTAGTTATCTTCTAGTCATTGATTAGCATATTCTGTCTTGATAATCTATAACTCGTGTTCAGGGGGCGGGGTTTATGTAAATTCTAGGGTTGGTGATGTCACTAACCCGGGAGGAATGTGGTGTAGTCTCTACCAGCCGTTTGTTGTAGTCCTTAAAAAGCGATTTCTTTAAATATCTCCCTTTGCTTTGAACTTTGAGCGTCGTAACTTTGCAGATGTTGTTTATGATCAAACAGCAACATTACACACTAACTAAAGTTAGAGAAGTCAAATCATAATCAACCACCCCTTTAATGATGTCTTGATTATTTAATGTAGGCTATGTTTAAAATATCTGTCACGACAATGACAGTACCCTGAATGATAAGCCTATTTCAACAACGAATTGAAGTAAAAACAATTATTTTTTATAATTATTAATAAAAAAAATTAAACTGAGTGTTGATTATTAATATCTAAAAATAAATAGCAACTGAATTTAGGCTAATAGTTTTGGCTCAGTTGTTTAACCTTCAATATTATAGTAATGTGCAAGTAAGGGCTCCCTAAATTTATAGCATTAGATTAAAAAAAAATTCCCTTAAGAAACTTTTAATTTTAACTGAATCATTTAAAGACCGCTGTATCTTTACACCCTAATAAAAACACTATACTTTGCTGATTTTTGACAAACAAACAAACATGCATACTAAAATGATTGCAATGCATTGCAATGAACATGCATGGAATAAATAATAAAATAAATAACTTTGCTACTAAAAATACACATCACTAACAATCACCAAGAGTTTAAAGCCTTGAGTTTATGAGCTGGACTACTGGAAAGGGTTCACAGACGAGGCGATCAGGGTTTGGTGTCGGGACACACACTGGTGTTTTCAGCAAACAAGGACATTGTTTCTGTTGTGGAAAATCTTTGGTTACATTTAACATCTCAACATGCAGTAAGAGACACATTTACATTGAACACAATGAGACGTTTCCTCCAAACACGGCACTGTTTACATCCACGCCAACTTCAACTTAGCCAAGCTGAGATTCAGTGTGTGTTTTTGGAGAACGGCATCAAAATCCCTTTATATGCATGCATGAGGTTATTAAACACGAGTCACAGCGGACAAATTACAGTCATAATATAACACAACCTAAAATGCTTTTATAATAGTTACAATATAGTACAAACTATTAGGAGGACACAAATTACAAAACACTTTACAGTAAGGTCTGATTTGTTCGATTGCACCAACATTAGTGCTGCAGAATATTAATGTTCATTTCAACATTAACTAATACATTTTAGAATCAAAAGTTGTATTATATTTGTCAATGCACTTTGAACCAACATGAACAAACAATGAACAGATATTACTAAATGCTGTAAAAACTGTTAATTATTAATTTTATGCTCGATAATGCAAATGAGATCTTTTGAAAGTGTCACCATTATTTTAGGCAAACTGATGATGTATAATTATTTTTGGACAATAAAAATAATAATAATAATAATAATACATTTTTTTTTAAAGAAATTAAAACTTTATTCAGAAAGGACTCATTAAATTGATCAAAAGTTACAGTAAAGGCCTTTATACGTTGTTACGAAATATTTCTAATATTTTAAATAACTGCTGTTTTCTATTTCAAATAAATGCTGTAAAGACTGGAGTAATGATGCTGAAAATTCAGCTTTGAATCACAGGTATAAATTACACTTTACAATATATTCACATAGAAAACTGCTATTTTAAATTGTAAAAATATTTAATAATAGCATAAGGGACTCTTTTAAAAATCCCATCCGCCTCAAGGTTGTGCGTGTTGTGGCTTCACAAATGCTTTGCTGCATACCTCGGTTGTAACGAGTGGTTATTTCAGTCAAAGTTGCTCTTCTATCAGCTTGAATCAGTCGGCCCATTCTCCTCTGACCTCTAGCATCAACAAGGCATTTTCGCCCACAGGACTGCCACATACTGGATGTTTTTCCCTTTTCACACCATTCTTTGTAAACCCTAGAAATGGTTGTGCGTGAAAATCCCAGTAACTGAGCAGATTGTGAAATACTCAGACCGGCCCGTCTGGCACCAACAACCATGCCACGCTCAAAATTGCTTAAATCACCTTTCTTTCCCATTCTGACATTCAGTTTGGAGTTCAGGAGATTGTCTTGACCAGGACCACACCCCTAAATGCATTGAAGCAACTGCCATGTGATTGGTTGATTCGATAATTGCATTAATGAGAAATTGAACAGGTGTTCCTAATAATCCTTTAGGAGAGTGTATATATAGTATGTTTCTATATCTATATATTGTATAAGTATATCTTTAAATTTGTATTGATACGAATACAAAAAGTAAAAAAAAAAAAAAAATACTGTACTGAAAATCACTTTGAGAAAATCAGTTGAGAAAAATGGGAATCCATAAAACACATCTAGACAAATTACATTGATGACAATAACTTTTTGTCATCAAAATAGGCAAAAAATCCAAATATAGTTCAAAAATAGTCCACAAACAGCTAAAACAGCTTTACTTTCTTTAAGCAAAATATAAGTGATTTATATTTTTTATCTTGAATGATGTCAAAATGTCAATGATATCGTAAGACGAACAACATTAATGAGGTCTAAACCTAAACGCGTTCAAATCCAGCATGTGTGTTGCACTGACAGTTTCTATCCTCCACCTCTAAACCTTCACACACACCTCTGAACATGTTCATTAACACATTATTAACTGGATGTATTAATCTGTTTTGCTTCTCTGCTGCTCTTGAATTGAACTGAATTGAATTTGAATTTGAATTTGAATTTGAATTCAATTCAAATTCAATTTGTGTGTGTGTGTGTGTTCGGTCTCTGTCTCTTCACAAAGTTCTCTCTGAGAGGAAAAGGTTCTAAACAGAATCTTCAAGGGTTCCATCATGGGAACATTGGATGGATTTAGTTTTGATTTATTATGTTTGTTGCGATTCATTTTTAATTGTAATTAAACAATAATTAATCCGCTCGTACATGCTGTATCTCTAGAAAACAACTTAAATAACCTGTCAAACATGAAAGTATTATGTAATCATTTAGGACATTTTGGCATAAAGAGTTCTTTAAAACTGAGTCAAGAACCCTTGAATTCTATATAGAACCACATTGAACTTTTTTTTTTCAAGAGTGCTGATTTTAGATTTTACTGTAGTTTTAGGGACATTTAGGCAAATCCTGGCATACACACATTTATTTCAGTGGTGTACTGGGAAAAACACCCTCATTAAATCTCACACCCAGAGACACACACCTGAGAGAACTATCTGTATCTGTGTGTGTGTGTGTGTGTGTGTGTGTGTGTGTGTGTGTGTGTGTGTGTGTGTGTGTGTGTGTGTGTGTGTGTGTGTGTGTGTGTGTGTGTGTGTGTGTGTGTGTGTGTGTGTGTGTGTGTGTGTGTGTGTGCCGTCTCTGTCTTTTCATCATGGTTCCCGTGAGAGATGGAGTGAATGAATGAATAAAGGAAAGATGTGAATCTTTCACTCCCAGACAACAGAGAGAGAGAGAGAGAGAGAGAGAGAGAGAGAGAGAGAGAGAGAGAGAGAGCTGGATTGGTACAGTATTTCTCACTCTACAAAAGAACACGTATCCATGACGACCACGTTCACATCAGCCCACTGGCCCAATAGAAACATCTAAAGATTGATGGAGCAGCTCTGGACACGGTCCAGAAGAAAGCTGTTTTTATCCCACTCTCTCTCTCACACACACACACACACACACACACACGGAAGAGGGCATTCTCAACTGCAGGAAATTGAGAAAGAGCCAAAGATAGAGAGAAATTACAGCCAGAGGCTGTTTGCAGGTGTTCAGTGAGAACTATAAACAAAGACGTGTGTGTGTGTGTGTGTGTGTGTGTGTGTGTGTGTGTGTGTGTGTGTGTGTGTGTTGCACCAGATCAAATTACGTGAGAATCTTTGTGTTTACGGGATATCACACAAATGTATTCAGATTAGCAGCTTTGTCAGGTCAAATCACCTTTATTTTTATAGCGCTTTATATAACAGAAATAGTTTCAAAGCAGCTTTACAGAAACAAACGGGAAAGTAATCGATGCAAACTTCAAATATGAGACAAACTCTGCTATAAAGCGGCTCTAAAAAGATAATAGCGTCATTATTCAGCTCAATTCGGTTCGGTTTAATAACTTTAAATTTAATTTATTATGAAACAAATTCAATTCAGCAACAGAAGCTCAATGGCAGCTCTACAGAAGACAGTGTCTTTATTCAGATCAACTCAGTTCAAGTTTTGTAATATTAAATCAGTAATATTGCTTGATATTAAGCTTCCTTTAGGGAGTTATCACACTTGTAGTTCAGTTCTCTTGGTTCTTTTGGTCACGACCAAAAAAAAAAGTGATACATTTTGTCCTGGTTCGCTAGTTGGTCACACTGTCACCTTTAAGCCTTAACCTAATGATATGAAACAAAAAACGGCATTTATTGCGACAGAACATTCAAAATAATGCTGTGCGTTAAATGTGCTCATTGTCTGTGTGTACATATGATGGTATTTTTACCAGCTGAGAACTCAAAGAACGCTGTGTTTCGTTCATTTTACACGCAAACTGCAACAGAGTTCATCTGGAAACGGACCAACACCCATCTTCTCAGAGTCTCGGTCCCCGTTTGGTTCGGACTCGGAGGGCAGCATTCACACTCATTGAAATGAACCGCACTAACGGAGAAATCGCAAGAGTGTTCATTTTAACCCAACCAAAAGTGTGAACACACCCTAAGACCTCAACTAAGCGGCCAAAGGCGACCGTGGCAAGGAACCCAAACTCCATCAGGTGACAGAAATGGAGAAAAAACATTGCGAGAAACACACACACACGGACGGACGGACGGATAGTCAACAGAAAATATTGTCTGAGCCTGAAAACACAGAAAGCGTCAAACAATATCAAATTACAAGAAACAGTGCCAGAAAGTGTCTGATGTATAATTACACATAAAAATATCAAGTTTCCTCAAAACAACAAATGTTCTACTTGACACATTTTCCTGGAGAGGTTTGCAGCTGAATCTCAGTCCAACACCAAAAGAAATAAGAAAATATTCTGCTTTAGCAACATTACACCACCATTGAGGACCATCAAGAGTTTTCTTTTGCACTGCAACACTGTTTTCATGACAGTTACGCACATTTATAAATAACTCATTAGAGTGAGGCAGAAAAAAAATATTATTAAAATTACACATTTGTACATCATGGTAGCATTTGTTTACTGCCTATAAATGTATGCAGATTTATAAAAAAAAATGCCGTGGTGCCATGACCCGGATAGATTTAGGTTTAGAAGAGTTTAACAGAGACCAGCTAGCGACTGATGAAAGAGGCTGCGGGCTTTAAAAGTCATTGTTAGCGTGCCCTCTTCCCATGTTGGAAATAACGGTTTGAATCCCGCTAGGAGCGGTGTGAAAAGAACCGGAGGGGCTACATTGGTGCCGTGACCCGGATGGGAGTGAGGTTTAGGGGGGTGAGTGTAACAGAGACCAACTAATGACTGATGCTAGAAGCTGCAGTCTTAAAGTCTTTGTTAGCGCTCCCACCTCCCATGCCAGAAATGCCCGTTTGAATCCTGGTCATAGCGGTGAAAATACAACCGGACGGATGGGTCCGGATGACCCGGATGGGAGTGAGGTTTTCAGGGGTGAGTGTAACAGAGGCCAGTTAACGATTGACGCTAGAGGCTGCTGTCTTTAGCGTCCTTGTTAGTGCGCTCGCCTCCCAAATAGGAAACGCCAGTTCGATTCCCGATCGGAGCGGCATGAGTAGAACCGAAGGGATTACAGTGATGCCGTGACCCGGATGGGAGTGAGGTTTTCAGGGGTGAGTGTAACAGAGGCCAGTTAACGATTGACCCTAGAGGCTGCTGTCTTTAGCGTCCTTCTAAGTGTGCTCGCCTCCCATATCGGAAACGGCAGTTCTATTCCCGCTCGGAGCAGTGCGAGTAGAACCGAAGGGATTACAGTGGTGCCATGACCCGGATGGGAGTGAGGTTTAGGGAGTGAATGTAACAGCCCAGGGTCAATTCCTCCATGGGCGTTTGAGCTTGATTCATGCCCAGGAAAGGTGCACCCTGCCTGGGATGCCCTTTGAGAAAACCAGCTTGTCTTTTCCTGGAGGTTTCATACTTCCAGAGCTCCACCGCCGTGGAATCTGGATTTCTTCCCTCTGAGTGGGATTCACGATGAGGAGGGACACCCTGCTCTGCACCTTCTTACCCTCTCCTCGACAACATAATTCGTCTAAAATAAGTATATTTTTTGACTGCCTTTGCTCCATATCGAGCTCCAGTAGGCATACGGATCTATCAGTGCCCGGGACTGAGGCACCCTCCCTGGGCTGGCCAGGCAGGTCTGAGAGCATGGAGCTTTGAACCCACTCAAGGTCTGTGTGGGTCCTAATGCCCCAGTATAGTAATGGGGTCATTATACTGTCAAAGAGCGGATGAGACGTTAAATCGAGGTCCTGACTTTCTGAGGTCATTAAAAATCCCAGGATGCCCTTCGAAAAAAAGAGTAGGGGGTTTAACCCCGGCATCCTGGCCAAATTTGCCCCTTGGCCTCTGTCAATCATGGCCTCCTAATCATCCCCATACATACTGATTGGCTTCATCACTCTGTTTCTTCTCCACCAATAAGCTGGTGGTGTGTGGTGGGCGTTCTGGCGCAAAATGGCTGCCGTCGCCTCATCCAGGTGGAGCTGCGCATTGGTGGTGGTTGAGGAGATTCCCCCTTCCATATGTAAAAGTGCTTTGAGTACCCAGAAAAGCGCTATATAAATGTAAAGAATTAATTATTATTTAAGAGGGGCAATAACAACTACTGCGCCTGCCTCCCATGACAGAGACTCTAGGTCGAATCCCGCTTGGAGTGCGAGTACAACCGGAGTGGTTGCAGTGGTGCCGTGACCCGGATGGGAGGGAAGTTTAAAGGGGCGAGAGTAACTGAGGCCTGCGACTGACACTAGAGGCTACGGTGTTTAAAGTCCTTGCTAGCACCCCCATCTCCCATGTCGGAAATGCCGGTTTGAATCCCGCTTGGAGTGCGAGTACAACCGGAGTGGTTGCAGTGGTGCCGTGACCCGGATGGGAGGGAGGTTTAAGCGGGGTGAGAGTAACTGAGGCCTGCGACTGACACTAGAGGCTATGGTGTTTAAAGTCCTGGTCATAGTGGTGAAAGTACAACCGGAGGGGTTATAATCACATCAAATCTTTGAAAGAAATTAAGCATTTTAATTGAATTACTTAATAGGTACTAAACATACAACTGTATACCCTGCCTTTTTTGATAAGTTATGTCTACTTTTAGATTTACCAGCCCTAAATAACATGCCGAACACAACAAACTGTGGTTGGTCACGTTACATGTCAGTCTGACTAACTCTTTTCTGGTCTATATGGGTAGTTATTGGTTAAAATTAGCTGCAATGTGGACCACAATTTATAGCCAGAGTCAAAAAGTCTAACAATATAAGACTAAAAGAGTTGGAGAGGTAAATACATTCATTATGAGCTGCGGGTGGGTTTTATCTGCTGTTGGTCTGGTCACATAATAAGAGGAAATATGTCGATGTATTGTTTTGATCTGCATGACCACACATTTATTACAGTTCTGACACACACGCATGGATCTTTGATTTGGACCATGTCTTTGTTTACTGGGTGCGGAGTCGTACTCTTTCATTGAATGTGGTTTGTTTTCCTTACTTTCTTCTCTCTTTTTCAGACTTGTCATTTAATTTCTTTAAATGTTCGGCAGCGGGAATGAACTCACTCACCACATTACTGATGAGAGATTCATCATTCCTGCAGCAAAGTGTGCGTGTGTTTGTTCACTTTTATTCTGGGCTGCTTTGCATGTGATCAAAAGGATGTTAAATTAACACTTGCATGCAAAATTAATACATAATACATAAATAATGCAATTTTAAAAGAGATGGACACCAGTTTACTGCAATGCAAAAAATGATTTTTAGATATTTGTACTTGAAAACAAGACAAAAATACTGAGTGAGGAAATGTATTTTTGCAATGTGGGACATCCGTCATTTTGCAGATACTTTTTAATCCGAGATTAAATGACAGAAAGTGCAGGTTTACTAAGGTAACCAGAGGTTAAAAGCTCATCAGGCATCTCTGTAACTCTTCAACCTACGTGAGATTGAACCTGCGACCTTTGGGTTTCTGGACAAAAGCACTAGACTCTCTCTCTCTGAATTTATTGGTGCTTTTATTTTATTTTATTTTGCTTTTATTTTTTATTATTACATTAGTGTTGTCTTAACGAGTTTAACAACTTTTTCAAATAACTTTGAGCATTAATAAAAAACAATAAAACTATATTGCATTTAAAAACTACAATACTGTATGTAAAATATATGATACCACAAATTTAGCGAACCAAAAATAAAACAGTGCAATAAATCAAATATTTTAAATAATATAAAAACATTTAAAATAATATAGCATAATAAAACAAATATAAATTACAGTATAATAAACAAATATTTAAAACAATTTAAACAAATTATAAAATAAGTATAAAAACATATATAAATATAGTATAATAAAACAAATAAAAGGCTGTATAATAAAACAAATATTTTAATAATATATAATGTAATAAAACAAGTATTTTCAAATATATTACTTAAATATTTCAAATAATATAGTATAACAAAACAAATATAAAATATAGCATAATAAAACAAATATTTAAAATAATATAATAAAACAAATATTTAAAAAATATATAGTATAATAAAACGAATATAAATTATAGTATAATAAACAAATATTTAAAATAATATGAAAACAAATATTTCCAAAAGTGTAGTATAAAAACAAATATAAATATTAGTATAATAAAACAAATATTTTAATAATAAATAATGTAATAAACCAAATATTTTCAAATATATTACTTAAATATTTCAAATAATATAGTATAACAAAACAAATATAAAATATAGCATAATAAAACAAATATTTCAAATAATACAGTATAATAAAGCAATTATAAAATATAGTATAACAAAACAAATATTTTATCCTAAAGATTTATTTTTGCATGTGACATTAACATGTTTTTATACTTTTAAAACGGTGAAATCCGCTGCTAGACGCCCATTATAAGTGTTTTACACAATTCATTTCTGTAGAAATCGGCAGCATGTCAGATAAGTTTGTATGTTCTTTTAACAATTTGGCATTCTAACGATGGATGGCTGGTTGACAGCTGTCAGTCAAACGACTATTATGGACATCAGGATTCAGAGAGCCCATGTGAGAGAACATTCCCATACATGTTATACATTTATTACCTCACTTGAAGATCAAGAGCAAAACTAATCAATAACTCCATAATAATATGTGTAAGTGTTATCTGAGGACGACTCTTATCTGTTACTATGAACAATGGAAATACACACGCGATTTATTGATCCAGTTATTCTGTGATTACACCTAGACATCAAAACACGGCGATAATAATAATAATTAATAACCTATGGACATCAGCAGATCTGATGTGATTTATGAGTGTTTCAATAACAGGTTTCACTCTACTAATGAGGGCGTTTATGAAGCGTAATGAGATTGTGGATCTCAAAACAAGTGTGCGTTAATGAATGTGCCAGAACCAAAACAAGACATCAGCTCGACTGGAACGGACAACTGGGTTTGTGAGACAGAAAGAAAGGATGTTTTGTAAAACTAAAGTTCCTGTTCTCCTTTAAACCCATTAACTGTCTTTCAGTACCCACAATGCATTTCTGCACAGGGTGCCTCACGACCCGGTGCTGAATACCGAACGAGAGAAAGTCCGCATGAGATCTTCTGCACTGCAAGGGTTCAAAATTGCTCAAGATAATGAAGAACAAGACTAAATGAGGCTAAAGGGAGAACAGAACAATGTTTTTCCTCCCAAAAAATCTGTGAAAATTATGTAACGGAGCATTTTACACCATCCAGATAAATTCTTAATGGATTAATATGGGAATTACAGAAGTATGCGGAAGTAAAACAGGTTGAGAAAAGCGATTAATATTGGCAGTCATGAGAAATGCATCTTTATATTTGATTAAAGGCCAATAATGAATCATAAAAGATGTTTTAAAATCAGAGACGCTCAGTTCTCAGTCTGTCTCTTTCAGACCAGCTAAAATACAAAGGCCTTTGTGTGTGTGTGTGTGTGTGTGTGTGTGTGTGTGTGTGTGTGTGTGTGTGTGTGTGTGAGAGAGAGAGATTGTGTCGATTCAGCAGAGTTCCTGTTTGCGTAAATACTGATACAGAATCGTTATCTTCCTTTTGAACTAATGATAAAGACATTTATGGCCAATGACTTCTGCACACACACACACACACACACACACACACACACACACACACACACACACGTTCACTTAAAGATTTAGCTATTTCAATAGAGACATATGCTAGACATATATTTAGACATACAAAACTCATGCATGTAAAAAAAGTAATATAATAATCAGCAATGTTTCTTGAGCAGCAAATCATCATATTAGAATGAAGGATCATGTGACACTGAAGACTTCTTTCAAAAACATGAAAGAAAATATCAATTATTCCAAACTTCTTTAAGTATATATAAGTAAACTATATATATATATATATATATATATATATATATATATATATATATATATATATATACACACTAACTCTTAAACTCTTAAAATATATATATCTTTTGCTTTGATGATGACCCAGATTGATAATTTTGCCCCCAAACGTGAGTTGTAAATGGGTGTGTACATTACACAGATAAATGAATTCCATCCTGTGTTGAGTTTTGGACTGTCGATGTTTTTACAGTTTCTACTCTTGAGCAAAACAAATTAGCAATAACTTTTGTCATAGTCAAAATATGAATAATACTCAAATTTAATAAGCAGGAGGAGAGAAACTGAGCTCCGAACGTTCAGCCTGAGCGACAGAGAAACCATCACTAATGTCAGACGAACACTTCACATTCAGTAGAGACATCACTACACACACACCCATGATGAAGAGAGAGGGGGGGGGCTCATTAAACTTTAATGGCTGATTATACTGTAAAAAATATATATTAATGTGTCTGTATATGTGAGTGCGTGTGTGTGTCTGTATATATATATGAGTGTGTATTTGTGTGTATATGTATGTATGTACGTATACGTGTGTGTGTGTGTGTGTGTGTGTGTGTGTGTGTGTGTGTGTGTGTGTGTGTGTGTGTGTGTGTGTGTGTGTGTGTGTGTGTGTTTACAGTGAAGAGAGAAAGATGCAGGGAGAGAAAAAGAAGAGAAAGAAAGACCGATATAAACAGAAAGAGAGAGGGAGATTGTCTCTGATTCACGATCATCACGTTATGGTTTATGAATCATGATTGTTCCTCAACTTAGACATGAACTAAAAACAGACAGAGATTAAAATAGCCTATACGCTCACAAAAATAAAAACAATTATCAAACTTTAGCTGGACAGTAACTTTATTCTAGATCTGCTGTAAAGCCAAAACAATCTCTGTTACTGTAATCTCCTATTATCACTGTAAAGCTGCTTGGAAACAATTGTTAAAAGCGCTGTGTAAATGAAGGTGACTTTACTCATCAACAGCTCAAGAGTCACACACACACACACACACACACACACACACACACACACACATGACTGACAGCTCTAACAGCAGAAGATATCTGATAACACACACTCAATCAAAGTCTCTCAGATAACACACGAAAACAGAACAGAGAAGGAGAACAAGACTTACCAAAGTTTGCTCATACTGGAGCGCGCGCTGATCTGTTCCGTCCACAGCCATGACTGCAGCTCTCACACACTCACACACTCACTCACACACACACACAGACGGAGAGGAGATCAAAAACAACAGATCTCGCTCCACACACATTCAGGCACATAAATGTGAGCGTGAAAATGCGGCGAGCGGCGCGTCGGAGCGTCAGCGCGGCTCTTGTGTAATAATGACACGCAGACTTCAGTGTGTTTGGTGTGTGAAAGAAGTTTGTGTTCAGCTGAACGGGAGGCGGGGCTTACAGACAGAAGCTCCGCCCACTGTGCGCGCGGCCTGCGCCTACAAACCTTTTTTTTTATTATTATTAATGCCATGAACCAGAACAATACAATGAGACATAATCATTCAAATTAAAGTAAAAAAATACAAAGTAAATAAAGCAAAATAAAATAAATTTATAACAAACAACAGAAAAAGGGTGTTATTTCATACAACATCATTCCTGCTTACAGTGCTATAAGCTCTAATTGCCTATTTACATGTGCAATTACACAAAACAGAACAATAAAGCTTGAAATCACTTTTAAAGCAAGAAAAGTTAGGTTTGGAGTCAGACCATTTCATTTTATGAATGTGGAACTTTCCCATTAATATTAACAATTGTATGAAGTATGCCTTTATCTTTCTCAATCCCATGATCATTGAAGTGTATCATCATGTCAAATCCACTCAGCCGCAAATCAATGTAACATTTTTTCTTAATTGAACGCTCCATATCAATCCAAAATATTTGTGTAATTATGCAATGGAAAAATAAATGAGCCTGCGCATAAAAACATTCTGAGCTCCCTGCATATAGACTGCGTGACAGACGCGTATCAAACATAAAACTAGGCTTTGTTGAAAATATATAAATAACTTAAGTTACACTCTTTGTCTCAAAAGAAAGTTTTTAAAGTTTTAAAGAATGCACATTTGAGACGATTAAATGTTAGTGAAATTAAAATTCTGATATCAATCTCACCCTCATTTCGTTCCGAACCCGTAAGACTTTTGTTCATTTTCGAATGAAGATGTTTTAATGAAATCTGACAGATTTCTGTCCCGCACTGACAGCTGAAAAAGTTCCTAAAGCGATCGCAAAACTAATATGAATTAAGTGGTTTAGTCCAAATTTTTATTCAAATATAAACATTAATCAACGCACACATCAGATAAGCCTCCAGCATGCTTGCTTAACGTGCGAGAACCAATGAGGTTCATTCTCGTGTTACGCATCATGTTTGAGCTTCAGCAAGAACCAATGAGGTTGATCTCGTTCATCAAGCATGTGTGGTTGAGCTTCTGTTTATGTTCGCTGATTAAAATGAGAATAAAAGCCCAAATTCAACCTATTCATCATATAAAGTGAACGAGTCTCTTCAGAAAAATTAACTGGACTGTATGTTTTGTCGCACCACTGACAGGATTTTTAATGGAGGGACAGAAATCTCTCATTTCAGTTAAAATAACTTAATTTGTGTTTTGAAGATCTATCTTGAAAGTCTTACAGGTTTGGAATGAAAATTAAATCAAATAAATAGCAAATAGGCCTAACTAGTTTTTTTATTGTAATTGCTGGTGCCTTATTTGTTTATTTACTTATTTAGCGTATTTATTTAAGAAAATGCCCTGCCCCTATTTTAGTGCACATATTGATGATATATATATATATATATATATATATATATATATATATATATATATATATATATATATATATATATATATATATATATATATATATATATATATTTATATAATGACTCCATCAATCAGATCTTTTAGAATCAGAATTAGATTAATTTATTGACAAAATAAGCTCAAACACATTTTGAATTTGAATAATCTACAGGTGTGTGTGTGTTACACTTAAACTCGAGCTATCTTTCCTGTCTCCTCTAACACACACACATCTCTCACACGGATCAAACATTCACCTCACATAAACGCCTGGGTAATCTTTAAATAGAAAAGAGCACAAAATAAACAAATACTGAACATGCACTTTTATGATCGTCGTCATAAATTTTTCATCATTCTGTCTGGATGAGGATCGTCTATTAAAAATGTTTTATCATTATGTGCAAAGAATCTTTATGTGTTTCCCAGAAACAAGACAAAGACACCCGTAACTGTAAGATTTCACCACGTTGTTTCTCAGTACAACTCAAGGAATAACCAAAGACTTCGGTAACATCAAACTTTATCATCTTATTAAATGCTTTAAGAGGTGAAAGTAAATGAATAACATTTATTTCTATCTTTTAGCATAGGAAAATAAATGTGAAAGAGCATTTAAAAACATCAAAGCAAATGAAATGATATCCTGAGGTATAATCCCTTTTCACTTTGAAGCATGGCCTATAGTGTTCAAATATTAATGTTCTTTAATAATAATAATAAAAGATGTTCTTGCATCAGATGAAAACCTGCTCCCAAACACTGCAGTTTAGCAACACATTGTGTCATAAGCTTTTAAAATTGCTGTCCAAAAAAAAAAATTTTTTTTTTGTCAGAAAGAACTTAACTTAATTGTTATATATAAAAAAATATTGTTATAAAATAATAACATTTAAAAATGTCCTATAAATAAAGCATGTGAGTGTCTCCATCTCCTGGTGCAATTCAGTATGAGCATTCATCACTTTGTAAATTAAATCATAAACACACCAAAAACTAATTTAAATTATTAAATGGTATAGTGATTAAAATGAAACAATTTGTAATTAAAAATACTGTACAACAATATAAACACAAACATACTAACAGCACTAATACACCTCTTCAGAATAACCGTTTTCCCCAGTATGCTACATTAACGTCTTCAGCGAGTCAGCTTGAGATCCTCTCATCTGGGTAAATCTCTAAGACTATAGTGAATGTTTTATGAGCAGAGGGATAATCTCTCTCTTCTTAGTTATGAGAAAGAATCATATTCATCCGCAGAGTTATGCATAGACAAAGCACAACCAAAACAATGTTCTTCTGCAAAATGACTTACACAATGCACCTTTAATTAAACATGTTATATCATGTGTGTTTAATTCTGACTGTTCAGAGGAATATTCTCTCCAACTCTTTAGTTCAGCTGAAGTGTGTGTGAGGAATCCTCGTCATGTGTCGTTCCTCTGAAACACCAGACGACAAACGTCCAGCTAATGACCTGCAGGTCAGCGGCCGGTTAATGATTCTGTCTGAGGAGAACGAAGATTTCTGTGAAGAAACTCAGAGTGTGACAGGAACACAACTACTGGAAAATGTGAGACGTCAGTCACATCTGCAAAGCTTAAATATTAAGCACAATAAAGTTAGTTATGAGTCACACAGATACTATAATCCAGACATGATCATTAAACACAAACAGAAGCAGCAGTTTTAAACTTATTATATTTCAGCTGTTATTATCGCTAACTAAACTAAAACCATAACAATTTTTGTGACTTAAAATATAATAGAAAAAGTTTAAAAAAACAAAAACATATTTTTATATATATATATATATATATATATATATATATATATATATATATATATATATATATATATATATATATATATATATATGGTTTAATCTTAAAAAAGTTTTAGTTAACTATAATTATAGTTATATATTATAACTATAATTATAATAATATTATATTATTCTTATTATTCTTATTATTGTAGTTAACTAAAACTAAAATTAAACCATAAAAACATTTGTGCTTTAAATAAAATACACTTTAACTGAGACAAAAACATAAAAAACTTTACATTTCAGCTGTTATTATCGTTAACTACTTGAATGTTGACCTAATGTTGCTTAAAATTAAAAAAAAAGAAATAAAATAAAACAAAAAATGTAAGATTTTTATTTCAGCTGGTTATTATAGTTAACTAAAACTAAAATTAAACCCTAAAAAACTATTAGCTGAAATGAAATAAAATATAAAAACGTGAACTTATTTTAAGCTATAGTTGCCAAGGAAACATTTCTCATTTTTATTTCGTTTAACTTCATGTACTCAAATAACTCAAAGTAAAAAAAGAAATAACAAAAGCTTTATAGGCATTAAATAAAGACAGAAAAACACAAAGACTTTAGCTAAATTTAAAATAAAAACAGAAAATATAAACAGTTAACAGTTAATTCAACATGATTAAAAACTATAATAGTATCTAGTAAAATAAAAGTGCTTCAGAAATAAACAACCTAACAAACTTTAATCTGCCTGAACTTTGACCCTTGATGTCACTCTCTGACCTTTAGTACAGAATAAACCAGACTGAGTCAGATTGAAGGTCAAAGGTCATTTTAAGATTATGAAATATAATCTGTCTGAACCGAGCTGAAGCTACAGTGTTAAATCAGCAGAATGTTTTTAAATCACAATTTTAATTTTCATCATGATTTTTAAAGCCTTGATTATACATTTAACAAGCGTCAGCTCATTAAATTCACATTTCAATGTGACACATCTCAACTATTTCATAGAAATGATGGTAGTTTTGGAAAAACATCCCTCATCCCAAACACACACTGATGACGAGGGCTCAGCCAATCAGATGCCTGTATTTTGGTCAGTCACAGTCAATCTTTGTCCTTCCAAAAACGCCAACACATCATATTAATGGAGCGCAGATGCACAACAGGAACACACACGCACCACTTACACAAACACACACACACACACACACACACCCACACACAAACACTTTTCACAGAAGACGAGTGTGAATTCAAGCGCCACACTTAGTTTTAGCAGTGAAAATCTGAAAATAACCTATCTAATCTGCAAAGGCTTATTACCTCGGGCCACTTTAAACGCTAACCTTCATGTCACCTGGCAGAAACCAGGCCCTGAACAGCTTCCCCCCACCAGAGATTAAATCTCAACCAGGTGTTGTGTCGACACCCGCCAAATTAATACAAATTATATATTCATTATTAAATTATTAAATTAAATCATACATTGCTCTGTTGGAAGGATTGACTAGCAACCCAGCTGGATCACTATCTAACCACTCCAGTGAAAAATAAAAATACCAAAATATATTTGAAATACATTTATTTTAGGCTTAGTATAATACAAATACATTTACATATTTATGTACTTAATATAAATACCCTGCAATTGTATACTAAATTGATATACTTAAAGTGAGCTAAATTGGAACAACGTCTAGGTTACTAATGTAACCCCCATTCCCTGAAGGAGGGAACGGAGACGTTTCGTTGGACTGACGTCATGGGGTCTCGCCTGCCTGGGAGCCCAATCACCTTCAAGAGGTACCAGAACGAGCCAATGGACATTAGACGGTGACATGGATTTTCAAACCTCTCCCATCCAAATCCCACGAAAAAAACTGGAGGAAAATCCCGTCCCAATCCCAGAATAATGACTCCCATTCCCTCCCACTTCGGGAATCTGTCAGTAGCCTACAGATTACAGCATGCTTGAATAAAAATCCAAAATGTAGTTTATTATGTTATTTTATTGAACTGAAAGCCATCTTAAACAATGCACACAATATTGAATTTAATGTAAATTCTCCATGCAAACACACACACACACACACACACAGGCACACACACACATTACGCCGTCTTTCTCAACTTTTCTCAGACCGTTACTTCAGACCGGCCAGAAATGTCGGTGAGCACAAAGGAGGGATCATTTTCCCAAAGTAGTCATTGCAGCATGGCTTTCATGTCTGACTCCGTTTTGATTATGATTTTCACGGCTACATAGTGCATGGGATGAGGAAGCCTTCTTCTTCACTTCCTTCTTCAACCAATATTATTGGTGGTTGGCATTGGCATACCAACTTGGTGCATTACCGCCACCAACTGTTACAGGTGGAGCACGTCATTCACTTAACCATCCACACCAAAGCCAACAGGAGAGCATAATGAGGCAGGGCAACTAGAATTGAGTTCAAAATTAAAATATATGGTTTATTTATTTAAACGGTATATTTGTGTTTATACCATGGTCTGGGTGAATATTCGATTTTGATTGGCTGCAGGGTGTCCATTAAAAAACCGTCAGGCGTAACCAGGGAAACCAAGTTATTGTTTGTAAAAACTTTAGATTTCGATTGTAAAACTAATTAAAATATAAATGAATGTTTTAAAAATGTGTTATTTGGCAAGTGACCATAGTATAAGCAGGGTAATGCCCTTCGAGGTGTCCATTGTCAGGTATTAATGGACTTCGGCGGAGGCAACTGTCCTCCACGCCTCGCCGTTGTCCATTAATACCTGACAATGGACACCTCGTCGGGCATTAACCCTTACATAAAGTTGGGTATCATAGTGTTATTACGATTCCTGCCCACTCCCGCTGATATTTTTTCCCGTCTAGTCCCAATCGTGGTTAATGGTGATTTTGTTTCCAATCCCGTGGAATTCATGAAAAAATGTCCGCCTCTAATGGACACTGGCCAGTGAGATTTGCATGCCGAGTTCCACCTATCTGGACATACAGGGATAAATAGGACCAGCATCCTCCCTTTATTCATGTTTTGCTGAGGATCCGAGAAAGGATCCCGGCCATTCAGAAGTGGTTCAGGGCTGTGGCTGGGGGGACGTAACGTGTCTGTTCCCACCTTCGGGGAATGGGGGTTACATCAGTAACCTAGACGTTCCCATTAAAAGTCAGTCACGTTCGACGTAGTCTCGCGTAGACTGACGGTAGAAGGTCTGGACCAGGGTTTCTCAAACTCGGTCCTGGAGGGCCACTGTCCTGCACAGTTTAGTTCCAACCCTGATCAAACACACCTGAGCAAGCTAATCAATGTCTTCAGGATCACTAGAAACTCGCAGCTAGGTGTGTTTGATCAGGGTTGGAGCTAAACTGTGCAGGACACTGGCCCTCCAGGACCGAGTTTGAGAAACCCTGGTCTGGACTCTATCGCAGCTTTTCTTGGTCAAGGATTGCCCAAGAGGACGTTTGACTGACATGTAACGCAACCAATCACGGTTCGTTTTGTTCCACGTCATGTTTAGGGGCGTGACAATAAAATGTCGATGTCCCTACAATAACAGACCGGCGTGCAATTAATAAAATATTCATTCAAGAATGTTGTGCAAGTTTACTGCAACAATGGAGCCGCGAACTTCACATACTTGTGAAAATCCAGCGTTTAGTTGATCCTGGTAAGCGCTCATTGACACAGTTGTAAACATGATGGTGTTCTTCTTCCACGAGGGGTTTTGGCGTCACAGCATTTGTTTCCAGGCGGACCGATAAAGAACGTGACACACACGTCTCCCAAACATCCTGTAGGGTTCAACCTATCAGATCGTGACTTCGAAACTTCTGAAGTGTTTCCAGAAAAGTTTGCCATATGCATAAGACGTTCAGCCAATGTTCCTACCCCAGGGAAGAGTGCTTCGAAACTCAATTCCCGTTTTTCAGCCATGACCAAAATGCTGGGGAAGCGTGCCCAATCCCAAAGGAGAGGAACGCTACAGAAAACACACCCTGCCCAAAGGGAGGTAACGTGTGGAAGTACACATATGGATGGACCCATGGGGCAGTGCTACATATGGAAAGTCTCTGTGGTAGGTCCTACCTAGCAAAAGGAGGAGCTGCTACATCGCAAAGACAGGGCAGAGCAGAACCGCCCAGGGAAAGACATGGGTTTACCGACAGGGAAACTGTTTCATGTACAATACACATATGGGATTACTGAGGGGGAATCACATCAAATGGGCATCTAGTCCACATGAGTACTGGGCCTGGCGTCAGATGCCTCCGCTGAGTTGGTCTGCTGAAGGAACTTGATTTAGGGTTCGCCGAGTGGGGAACTCACCTGAAGAGCATTAACATTAAGCATTAAGAACAGCAGAGGTCTCAGGAGGGGATGAGGCATGAGCTGGGAGGATTTAACCAGGTCGTACTTTCCCAGTGACCTGCCATCAACAGCATCATGATGTGCTGCAATGGCGGCGACATACACCTTCAAGGTGGAGGCGGACAGCCTCCACTCCAATCCCTCTTGAAGGAAGGAAATCACAGAGCCAATTGGGCATTTCTGGGGGTCTTCCCATCGGGAAGTACTCCACTTCAAAGTATAAGTGTGCCTAGCAGAGGGGGCTCAATCTGAAGTGACAGTGTCAACTACCACTACCACCATCCAGAGACCACACGTGGAGGTTCAAGAGGTTTGGAAGTGTGTGCCATATGGTGCACCGTCCCTGAGAAAGAAGGTTCTTCCTCAGGGGAATCCGCCAGGGAGAGGACTGTCGTGAGGAGCATCAGTTCTGGGAACGAGGTCCGGTTGGGCCAGTATGGTGCAACTAACAAGATCTGCTCCTCGTCTTCCCTGACCTTGCACTGGGTCTGTGGGAGAAGGCTTACTGGGGGAAAGGGATATTTGCGTAGGCCCCGGGGCCAGCTGTGTGCCAGTGCATCCGTTCCAAGGGTCCCCTTGGTCAGAGAATCCGACCGGTGGGTGGACTCCTGGGAGGCAACCAGGTCTACCTAAGCATCCAAAAATCGACTCCAAATCCGTTGGACCACCTGGGGATGAAGTCTCCATTCTCCTGGGACTGCTGTGAGAGCGCACCAGCCACACGATTGAGCTTGCCTGGAATATAAGAGGAGGAGATGGTGAGCGAGTTGCGACATGCGACCGGAGTTTAGACCACATTGACGGTTGATGTATGCTATGTTCGATGTGTTGTTTGTCCGGACCAGTATGTGCTTGCCGTGCAACAACGGTCAGAACTGGCAGAAGGGCAGGGAGTACTTCTAGAAACTCAAGGAAATTGATATGCCACCACATTCGAGGTCCTGTCCAGAAGCCTAAGGCAGAATGCCCATTGCAAACGGCACCCCAGCCGGTGGTGGAGGCATCTGTTGTGACAACAACATGCCTGGACACTTGTTCTAGGGGCACTCCGGCCTGTAGAAAAGCAAGGTCCGACCATGGGCTAAATGTTTGACGACAGCTTGGTGTGATGGCCACACGGAGCGTGCCGTGGCGCCATGCCCATCTCGGGACTCAACTGTGTAGTCAGTGCTGAAGTGGTCTCATATGCATCAATCCTAGCGGCGTAATCGCGGCTGAAAATGCCATATGCCCCAGGAGCCTCTGAAATTGCTTCAGTGGAACCGCTGTCTTCCGCCTGAACATATTCAGGCAGTTTAGCACAGACTGCCTGCACTCGTTGATGAGACGCGCTGTCATATTGACCAAGTCCCACTCCACATCGAGAAAAGAGATGCTAAGCACAGGGGAGAGCTTGCTCTTTTCCCAGTTGACCCAAACTCCCAGAAGGCTGAGTTTTTTTTTCACCTGGGCGAAGTGCCCTTATAATCCAATAACTAAAAAACCCTAACTCCAAACTAAAATTAATTCTGGACGAGCCCTCAGTTTATTTTATGACCCGACTCATAACATAAAGTCATAAATTAAAGAGAACACTTTACAAAATTGGGTTCAATAAAGGAAGCATACATTTATTTAGATTCACACTATTACTTATTTACATGATTTGTGTAAGCTAATTTATAATGCATGTAAAGACATAAAACGTTTTCTGTTTTTTTACAAATTGGATATATGAATGTGTATTTCAAAAATAAAATATTATTAGCAAATAATTTAAACTGATTACTTTACAACAACAATAGACCTGGAACTTTAACAGTTCTTATAATTTCTGAAACCCTGAAGAGGATAAGAATTTAGAGGATGGATGGGTGTTTGATTCTATGATGCAAATTGACAATTTAACGCTGTGGCAGCAGTTTGTAGCTCAAACAGTAGAGCATTGGCTCTTCTAACACCAAGGTCATGGGTTCGATTCCATGGAAAAGCAAGAACTGCTTAAAATTTAAAAAATGTTGCTTTAGAGAAAAGCATCTGTAAAATGTGTAAATTTCTGCCTCTTCAGTGGGCGTAGTCACGGCTGTAGTCACGTCTACCTTTTCTGTGGGCGTAGTTGCGGCTGTAGTCAGCTCTGCCTCTTCAGTGGGCGTAGATGCGGCTGTAGTCAGCTCTGCCTTTTCTGTTGGTGTAGACGCGGCTGTAGTCAGCTCTGCCTTGTTTGTGGGCGTAGTCGCGGGCGTAGTCAGCTCTGCCTTTTCTGTGGGCGTAGTCACGGCTGTAGTCAGCTCTGCCTTTTCTGTGGGCGTAGTCACGGCTGTAGTCAGCTCTGCCTTTTCTGTGGGCGTAGTCACGGCTGTAGTCAGCTCTGCCTTTTCTGTGGGCGTAGTCACGGCTGTAGTCAGCTCTGCCTTGTTTGTGGGCTTAGTCGCGGCTGTAGTCAGCTCTGCCTTTTCTGTGGGCGTAGTCACGGCTCTAGTCACGTCTGCCTTTTCTGTGGGCTTAGTCGCGGCTGTAGTCAGCTCTGCCTTTTCTGTGGGCGTAGTCACGGCTGTAGTCAGCTCTGCCTTGTTTGTGGGCTTAGTCGCGGCTGTAGTCAGCTCTGCCTTTTCTGTGGGCGTAGTCACGGCTGTAGTCAGCTCTGCCTTGTTTGTGGGCTTAGTCGCGGCTCTACTCACGTCTGCCTTTTCTGTGGGCGTAGTCACGGCTCTAGTCACGTCTGCCACACCTGTGCCCACGCCTGCAGCCACACCTGTGCCCACGCCTGCAGCCACACCTGTGCCCACGCCTGCAGCCACACCTGTGCCCACGCCTGCAACCACACCTGTGCCCACGCCTGCAGCCACACCTGTGCCCACGCCTGCAGCCACAACTGTGCCCACGCCTGCAGCCACAACTGTGCCCACGCCTGCAGCCACAACTGTGCCCACGCCTGCAGCCACACCTGTGCCCACGCCTGCAGCCACACCTGTGCCCACGCCTGCAGCCACAACTGTGCCCACGCCTGCAGCCACACCTGTGCCCACGCCTGCAGCCACACCTGTGCCCACGCCTGCAGCCACACCTGTGCCCACGCCTGCAGCCACACCTGTGCCCACGCCTGCAGCCACAACTGTGCCCACGCCTGCAGCCACACCTGTGCCCACGCCTGCAGCCACAACTGTGCCCACGCCTGCAGCCACAACTGTGCCCACGCCTGCAGCCACACCTGTGCCCACGCCTGCAGCCACACCTGTGCCCACGCCTGCAGCCACAACTGTGCCCACGCCTGCAGCCACACCTGTGCCCACGCCTGCAGCCACACCTGTGCCCACGCCTGCAGCCACACCTGTGCCCACGCCTGCAGCCACACCTGTGCCCACGCCTGCAGCCACAACTGTGCCCACGCCTGCAGCCACACCTGTGCCCACGCCTGCAGCCACAACTGTGCCCACGCCTGCAGCCACACCTGTGCCCACGCCTGCAGCCACACCTGTGCCCACGCCTGCAGCCACACCTGTGCCCACGCCTGCAGCCACACCTGTGCCCACGCCTGCAGCCACACCTGTGCCCACGCCTGCAGCCACACCTGCACCTCCGCTCACAGTCTCTCTCACAGTCTCTCCTCCTCTGCTCACAGTCTCTCCTCCTCTGCTCACAGTCTCTCCTCCTCTGCTCACAGTCTCTCCTCCTCTGCTCACAGTCTCTCCTCCTCTGCTCACAGTCTCTCCTCCTCTGCTCACAGTCTCTCCTCCTCTGCTCACAGTCTCTCCTCCTCTTCTCACAGTCTCACCACCTCCATTCACAGTTGTGGGAGACAGTTTTCCTAAAGCATTCCTTGCTGCACCTTCTCTGATTGCAGTTATGACTCCCAGTACTTTGATCGCCATGATTAATGGTGCTTGTGGAAACTGTTTAAAAATGTTATATTTAACTGGTTCAAAATGAACTGGCATACCATTGTTGTCAAGCGCAACCACAACATAATTATGTCTTTTTAAGATTTGTAGTCTACCTTCTGAATTAGTGACATCATAAATATCCATTTTGAACTCACTTCTGAATAAATCTTCTTTACCAGGAGCTGTAATTTTTAATTCGGAGTCACGTTTGAACTTTTCACTGAATTCCTCTCTGTCCATGAAGGACTGTTTCTTTGGTGGTCTAAAACGATTTGGGTTCTTTGCATGATTCTTTCTATATTCCATTGCATCATCCCATGCTTTCTGCCAGTAGTTGTTATCAGATGTAGGTGCAGGACTGTCCACTAAATGCTTCTTATCAAAGTCTGAAAATGTTGGAGAACGTCTGTATCTGATGTGCAATTTTGTGCAAATACACAAAAATTCTGACTGTGTATTGATGGACTTTATAGTAATGTTTGAATAGAATCCTCGAGGAAAATGTTGGCTGTCCTTGTCTTGTTGAAACACCATAAAACTGCAGGTTTTTTCCACCTAAAATCAAAAAGTAAGATTTATGTGTTAATGTTACAGTGTCAAAACAGCCTCTAAATGACATCTGAGAAAAGAGTGTAGGAAATGTTTAAAATCATTAAAGTCCAACTGAAATCAAAATCGACCCTATTTAATTTGTTAGCGCATATTACTAGTCTTGTGGTGAACAATTAATCCGTGCAAGTTAATACACAGAAAAAAAATTGTTTGCCGTCGTAATCTTTAATCAAAGTCTGAAATGTTACTTCCGGTCTGGAATGGTGTTCCTTCTCTGATGATGTAGGTTTGGGCTTGGGTTGGGAAACGCTAAACCACTCCCCTCAAACCGCTAGTCTGTTATGAGCAGAGATGGAGAGGAGGAGCGCTAGAGTAAAACCCTGCCCTCTGTTCAATATTCCGTTTCACTGGGAAATACGTCACAACACTGGAGAAAAGTCGTTTGCAACTTCCGGTTCACGCAGACTTTAATAAAAAAGAAATGAAAAAACATTTTTACTCAAAATGTATCTTTGGCAGGGTTTTGCTGAAAAAGTTAATACTTATGGAGCTTAAAATATGACAATATGATTTGAATTTGAATTGTGTAATTTTAATTATTTACAAGTGTAATCTAACAAAATTTTATTTTATGTGGTATTTTAAATTGTTCTGAATTTGATTTCTTTAAACGAATATTGAACATTTGAAATTTAACGAATTGAAATGTTTTCATGGCTGAATTTTTTAGACATGTATTTTCAAACAGCTTTTTTTTTTTTAAAAATATTCAGTTTTTTCACAAATATTCAGTTTAAAAAAATACAGATTCAAGTTTTCAAGACGAAGAAAAAATTCAGATCTTACAGAAAGTAGGTCACAGGTCATCCACAGGGAAGAGTAAAGGATCTCAGAAAAGTCGAACAGAGCATTTTGGCTGCACTGCAGTAGTTTTCTGCCGCAAACGCGGTGGTGGTTCAAGAGAATCTGTGTATCTTTCGTTCAGTCGTTTTTTTTATTTTTTTATATTAAGAGTAGAAAAATGAGAAAACAGCTTGAGTATTATATTTCTAATATTCTAGTAATAATAGTCCGCTGCTGCAGTTGCACGGAGCTTACAAAACTTAACGCGTATATTGCAACTACATTTCATTTTCTCATCAAACAACTAGACTAACGAATGGCTCGGCACAACAGAAGAGCCTAGACAGGGCTTTCTCTCTGTGTAGACCAGCAGTTGGTCTGAATTTGCTATAACCTATAGTAGCCTATTTTCCGGACTTTAAGTCACGTTTTATCATGAAACACGCTGTGATTTATTCCAAAGTGACTCAGGCATATATAATGCATTCAACGTTAAATAATCTAAATGTTGACTTTCAAAAGTAGGCGCGCCAAGAAGGCTATTCGCTGTATTCTAGTTAATTTTTGGTGTCATTCAAAATGACTACAAAATATCATGCCATTGAAAAATAAATAAAACAACATGATGCGCTGCTTTAGCGCGTCTCGGTCTCCTTCAAGATCTTTCTAGCGCACACCAAAAATTAACTAGAATACAGCGAATAGCCTTCTTGGCGCGCCTACTTTTGAAAGTCAACATTTAGATTATTTAACGTTGAATGCATTATATATGCCTGAGTCACTTTGGAATAAATCACAGCGTGTTTCATGATAAAACGTGACTTACAGTCCGGAAAATAGGCTACTATAGGTTATAGCAAATTCAGACCAACTGCTGGTCTACACAGAGAGAAAGCCCTGTCTAGGCTCTTCTGTTGTGCCGAGCCATTCGTTAGTCTAGTTGTTTGATGAGAAAATGAAATGTAGTTGCAATATACGCGTTAAGTTTTGTAAGCTCCGTGCAACTGCAGCAGCGGACTATTATTACTAGAATATTAGAAATCTAATACTCAAGCTGTTTTCTCATTTTTCTACTCTTAATATAAAAAAAAAAAAAAAAACGACTGAACGAAAGATACACAGATTCTCTTGAACCACCACCGCGTTTGCGGCAGAAAACTACTGCAGTGCAGCCAAAATGCTCTGTTCGACTTTTCTGAGATCCTTTACTCTTCCCTGTGGATGACCTGTGACCTACTTTCTGTAAGATCTGAATTTTTTCTTCGTCTTGAAAACTTGAATCTGTATTTTTTAAAACTGAATATTTGCAGTCTAAGAATTCAGAACAAAAAAAAAAAGCTGTTTGAAAATACATGTCTAAAAAATTCAGCCATGAAAACATTTCAATTCGTTAAATTTCAAATGTTCAATATTTGTTTAAAGAAATCAAATTCAGAACAATTTAAAATACCACATAAAATAACATTTTGTTAGATTACACTTGTAAATAATTCAAATTTACACAATTCAAATTCAAATCATATTGTCATATTTTAAACTCCATAAATACTCTGCTGTAAAGAATGTTTAACACAAAAACTGCTAGAAAATCAACAAATAGGAATCCCTACCAATGCGCCACTGTTACTGCCCCTTCCAGCATCCTCCAATCCCTCTTGTAAGACAGGATCGGGCTCACGCAGAAAAGCCAATCACTGCTGTTCTGCATGACCCAGTGACTATTGGATAAGACTGGAAAAATGTGCCCTTCCCACTGGAAAAGGAACGCTGCGGAACCACATTCTACGACAAAGGAGTTATGTGGAGATGACATATGGACCAGCCCTGTAGGGTTGACTACATATGGAAGTTACTGGGGTGATTCCATCCCCCAAAGATGGGTACCCCCAAGGGAAATACATGAGCTTCCGTTTAGGAGCAGCTGTGGAAATTATACACATATGGCTCCCAGCCTAAACCAGGTTCTCAAGGATTCAGTGGAATATAGGCCGGCAGCCGAAGGTGATGGAGGACTCACAGGGTTTACCCGTAGGAACTCTCTGGAGTAACAGCGCATATCTTGGCCGACACAGGCCAGGTCCACTTGGTGTCTTCTACCCATTTGAGGCGAGAACACAGGTGGATACCGGGTCTACGCGTAGGCTATAAAATATATCAAACGTGTTGGGTGTCACCCAGCCCGCAGCGCCACAGATATCTGTCGAAGAGGTGCCATGCGCCAGCTCCCAGGCGGATGCAATACTCCTAGTACAGTGAGCTCATCCACGGGCAGCGCTTGCAGGTTCACCACCTGGTCCCTGAAGGGAGTGGTGGGAACCTTGGACACATATTCGGGTTGAGGCATCAGTGTAACCTGAGAATCATCTGGCCTGAACTCTAGGCACGATTCGTCGACCAAAAAAAACTGCAGGTCCCCTACCCTTTTAATGGAGGCCAGTGCCACCAGGAGCAACATCTTTAGAGACAAGATTTTAAGTCTACTTATTGCAAGGGCTCAAATGGGGCATTCTGGAGTGCTCTGAGCCCCAGAGACAAATCCCAGGATGGTAAAGAAGGAAGGTGGGGTGGATTTAATCTCCTCACCCCCTTAAGGAACCTGAAGACCAGGTCATGCTTTCTCAACTGACTTAACCTTCACCAAGTCGCGGTGGGCTGAGATGGCGGCAGTGTAGACTTTCTGGGTGGAGGGAGACAGCCTTCGCTCCAACCCCTGCTGCAAGAAGGAAAACATGGCTCTGATCTAGCAAGTTCGGGGGTCTTCTCGGTGAAAAGAACACCATTCCATGAACAGGTTCCACTTCAAGGCATTTACCTGTATCGTAGATAGTGCTCGCGCTGAAGTGACGGTGTTCACTACCCCTTGAGGTAGGTCATCTAGAACCTCCGTGTCCCGTCCAGGGACCACACATGTAGTCTCCAGATATCTGTGCCACAGGGTGCCCCGACTCATTAGTTCTGGGAACCAGGTACGGGTGGGCCAATAAGGGGCTACCAGCAGGACCTGCTCCTCGTCCACCCTGACTTTGCACAATGTCTGTGCTAGTAGGCTTACTGGGGGGAAACACATACTTGCGCAGGCCCCGGGGCCAGCTGTGAGCCAGTGCATCTGAACCGGGTATTCCCTCAGTCAGAGAGTAAAACAACTGGCAGTGAGACGTTTCTGGAGAGGCAAAAAGGTCTACCTGCGCGGCTCCCAAACGTCTCCAAATCAGCTGGGCCAACTGGGGATGGAGTCTCTATTCTCCCGGGAGTGGAGAATGTTGTGACAGCTCGTCGACTGCATGACTGAGCACCCATGGAATATGAATGGCAAGAAGGAACCTCAGATGCTTCTGACTCCAAAAGAGGAGATGGCGGGCGAGTTGCAACATGCGACATGCGAATGTTGTCCATACGGACCAGTACGTCTTTGCCCTGTAGCGGCTTTATTAGGCGGCCCAGCACAAGCAAACTGCCAGCAACTCGAGGCAGTTGATGTGCTAATGCAGTTGCAGACCCGTCCAGATCCCTGAAACTGCATGCCCGTTTTATGTTGTGATGGCCTGCATACCTGTCTGTGCTGCAGTCCGAGGGTGGATGGTGGACACCTGGGTTTGGAGTCTCCCTTCATGATAAAATCTTCCTGCCTTCCCCCTGAGAGGGGGGGGGGGGCTTCTCCCTCCCGCGTGTCTTTTTCTTATGTTTTTGTTTGCCACATTTTGTGTTTTTATTATGGTTTTGTTTGGTAAATAAATTGGTTATCTTTTGATTAAATTCTTGTAATCATCAAGCCAGTGCCGAAGCGGCCTCATATGAAGCAAGCCGAGCGGCATCACTGCGGCTGCCATATGCCCCAGGAGCCTCTGAAACAACTTCAGTGGGGCCCCTGTCCTGCCTTTGAACGAATTCAAGCAGTTCAACACTGACTGGACACGCTCCTCTGTGAGGCATGCCGACTGTGTGACCGAGTCCAAGACCATACCAAGAAAAGAGATCCTCTGCACGGGGGCGAGTTTGCTCTTTTCCCAGCTGATCCGAAGATCCCTGTATTCTCACAACTGATCCCAAGACTGTGCTAGAATAAGCCAGTCGCCGAGATAGTTGAGAATGAGAAAGCCGCGTTCTCTCAGGGGAACAAGGGCCGTCTACGTGACTTTCTTGATGACAAGGGGAGACAGGGGCAGGCTGAAGGACAGAACCTTCTTCTTAGATTACGCTTAGATTCAGGACTCGCAGATCCAAGATTGGCCGTAACCCACTACTTTTCTTGGGTTTAATGCTGTAGGGGCTGTAAAACACAAACCTCATATTGGCTGGAGGGTCCGGCTCTATCGGCAGCCCCGCCATCGAAGGAAACGAGGGGGGAGTTATCAAACCGGTTTTGGGCAGTGAAACGTGCCATCCATGACTTAGTAATCTCATCATACACCTCTAGGAAGAAAGGCACTGGGGCGTAGCACGATGCGACACCAGAAACCAATCATCCAGCCGATTCCACTCGAGCCCGATGCTCTCGGGGGCCCAGGAAAGCATGGCCATCATTTCTGAGTCTGACTGGGACAACACTACCATCCCCGAAGGGGGCAGCGCAGCCGAATCTTTCTCCTCAGCAGCTTCAAACTCACCCTCCAATGCTGAGATTGAAATCTGGTCATCAGCTGGAGCCCCAAAGGAAACGACTGGTACACATCATTCAGATGGTCCAGCACGCTCCCTAGGAAGCTCAACTGGCTGCGGTGTAAAAGAGGGAGTGATTTCCGAAGATCCTCTCACCGTAACCCTGAGATCACCCCAGCTACCCGCTGGGTGAACCTCTCCTGCCACCGGTGACCAGGGAGGGCGCCACGATAAGGAATAGGCAAGGGGACTACACCTTTTCTGAGGTATTGAAGTCAACACTGTGATGGACATGTTCCAAAAGTGAGAACATGTCTCATGCATGAACCTAGCCTCAACCTCAGCGTGCTTAATGCCCAGGCACCTGCTTAATGCCCGATGCCAGTAGACGACCACATCCTGAAACATGCGGCTTGAAATCTGACATATTGAAAAATCTCGAACTGGTCTTTTTAGTAGATTCTTCAGAAAGCAGGAACAACAAATGCTCGGCTCTGAAGCGAAAAGCTAAAGATGCAATTGCACCTGCAGCTCATTATATACCCGCGCTGCGTGGCAGAGCAGCTGCTGCAAATCAATGCAAGCCAATGTCCATTGGCTCATTTAGTTACACTCAAAATAGACTGGCTCTCTAAGCGAGTTTCCTGTTCTGTACGCATTAACACAACCAATGTGATCAAAAAAGAAAAGAAAGAAAGAAAGAAAGAAAGAAAGAAAGAAAGAAAGAAAGAAAGAAAGAAAGAAAGAAAGAAAGAAAGAAAGAAAGAAAGAAAGAAAGAAAGAAAGAAAACAGTGTCCTTACACACAAGGGTTAATTTGGCAGACAACCAAAATGTAATATTGACAAGTCCAACATGAGTGAAATACACAATATACTTTATGATCTCAGAAGATTTTTTAAAGAGAATAAGTTACCAACCATTAAAGCATTACATGTGAGAATTAAATAATTCAGTAATTTAAATAATATTTAAACAAAATCCAGCTCAAATATTGTGATGAGGCTTTTACACTTTCATTGCAAAGTGAGAGTAGAGACAGTCTGCAAACTGTGTTAGGCATAGACAGCTTGATGATCATCTGGAGTTTATTCACAAGCAGTTTTTTTAAATACTTTTTGGTTAAATATTTGAAAAACCCACAGCCAGACATGCTGGGTGACCAATAGCCAGAGCCGGATTAACGCAAAGGCAAACTAGGCACGTGCCTAGGGCCCGATTGGCGGGATGGGGCCCAGACAGAGGGACAAAAAAAAAAAAAAAGTACAAATGTCCTATCTACAATTTATTTCAATATTTATTAATTCACTAAAAATAGTGACGATGTTTATCTTAACCATAGACTGTTACATTACTGCAGTTAAACCAATTAATGTGTGCCAGCTTCTGAAAGTAACGAACGCATCCATCAGATGCTGCGAGGCTAAAGCCTAATAAGCACACAAAGAAGCACAGCTCATAATGCAGGTGTGTGAGTTGTCGTCATCTATTTTGGAGTGATTGCAATGTATTCTAAATATAAACTTGTACTGTAGATCAGCGTCATTTCTGGAAAAACATTCACCGCTTTACTACGAGTTTAAAAGAGCGCGAGCGTCATTAACGTGCCCAGACGCGACGCTTTGAATTTGCGCGTACAATGAATAACATCGCGTCGGGAGCTGACTAGTAAAAAAGCTACAAAATTAAAAGACAAGACGTCTGTATTCTAAGTTAAAAAGCCAACACACTACAACATTTTTAAATGTTTCAAATAGTCTAAAGGATCTCATATCTATGGGTCTATCTTCTAAATTCTGCTGATGATTAGATTCCTGACATTACGCCAATAATTGCACTTTATATATTTTTTTCTGCTCAGTAGCGATCGTGTCTTTCTCTTCCACTTGATTTGTGTATAGCATAAGGTAGCAATGCAATATAAAAGCTCTTATGCTCATCTACTGAAGTGGGATTCTGGAACTGTGAATAAATTGAATAAAACAGCAAAATAACAACAACAACAATAACATCTTCATTAAACAAAAAAGAGATTACCGTAGATAAAGTTTGATTAATATGTACAGTACCGGTAAAAGTCTGGACCCATTACTATTTTTAATGTTTTTGAAAGAAGTTTATTATTATGCTCTACAAGCCTGCATTTATTTGATCAAAAATACAGAAAAAAAAAACAGGAATATTCAGCAAGGATGTGTTAAATATATAAAAAGTGATAGTGAAGACTTTTTTAAAACAACTCTTTAATAATCAAAAATCCTGAAAAAAAGTATCACAGGTTATAAAATAAATATTAAGCACCATTTCTAACATTTGATAATAAATCAGAATGATCACGTGGCACTAAATTCAGCTTTGCATCACAGAAATATAAAGTATAGTAAAATAGAAAACCATTATTTTAAATTTTAATAATATTTCACTATATTATTTTTCTGTATTTTTGATCAAATAAATCCAGGCTTGATGAGCATAAGAGACTTCTTTCAAAAACATTAAAAATAGTAATGTGTCCAAACTTATGTACTGTGTAAGTAAAAATATACTGCTTTTAAAATTAAATGTTGTATAAATAAAAAGGTTAGGAATCATATTTGTTTCAAGTGTTTTTTTTTATTGGGGGTGGGGGGCCTCCAACATGAATTTTGCCTAGGGCCTCCTAATGTCTAGAACCGGCTCTGCCAATAGCATTGATTTGGGAAGAAAAAAAAGAAGAACAACAAATATGTAGATTTCACCTGAGAACTCTGACTCTGTATTTACTGTTACAATCACATAACAAGTTAGCATGCAACATTATAGAGAAGATACATAACATTTTATTTGCAATCAAGTGCATACGTGTTAAATGGCAGAACTGGTATGATATCAGCATGTTCTCTTAAGTTGATATATAACTTTTAATTTGACATCCACACTTAACATCCACATTTTATGATTACCTACAGCGTCACAGCTTTGCATCAGCTTTGCATCACAGAAATAAATGATAATTTAAAGTATAATAAATTGAAAACCAATTATTTTAAATTGTAATAATATATCACAATATTACAATTTTTTTCTGTATTTTTGATCAAATAAATGCAGGCTTGATGAGCAGAAGAAACTTCTTTCAAAAACATTAAAAATAGTAATGTTTCCAAACTTTTGGCCTGTACTGTATATCATGTATGTCTTGACAGGAAGGGTTGTAAAACTACTTTCCATGGGGAAAAATAATATTTAGTAGTACATATGTATAGAATCTCACCTTCAGTGACAGACTCTCCAGATGCCATTTTCCAGGACTCAGCGGCACATCTTCACTGACCGACAGGTTTACACCGAGGCAGGGCAACTTGGTCTGCAGTTGCAATGTTGCACAAAGTTTTCCTGTTCCCAGGTGTGCGCTCTGATTCAGAAATGGAAACGGACAGCTGAAGGGAATCCCCTCAGAGAGAGGACAGAAGGCCAAAAAGAAGTAAAGGAGTATGACTGTCCTTGTCATTCTGGCTGCCAACTCATACGCTGTGTGAAATACCCCTGCAACACATCAATATAAAGACCATCAGGTCAATAAATAACCATTCAGATTATATTAGAGATGTTTGTAAAGGTCATGGACACCAGATAAAGATGGGTTTTCCGTAAGGGGTTTGCACGGTAAACTTAAAATCAAAACAAGTTTTTGATTGGCAAAGTAAGGAGCGTATTGATTCGGCCCTGTCACAGGAGACCCTACAGGAAATAACGAGGTGCACTTTAGCCTTAAACAAAGTGAATTGGTCAAATTTTTATATTTCCTCCATTATGAGTAGTGGGGTAGCTTTCCTTGTTAAGAGAAATGTAACCTTCATTATTTTAAACATTAAGGATAAGCAGAGTTGTTTTTTTCACCCTTTTGTATACAGGACCCTTGAGTTTGAGTTGTCGTAAATACTAGTTAACCTATATAAATTATTTATACACACACACATGTATATATATATTTAAGAAATAGTTGCATGTATATATATTTATATAGAATTTATATTATATATAAATATAAATATTTTGTGAATAAATATTTTTTTTTCTTTTATAATACACATTATACACAGTACACACACATATATTACATAAACACAAACTTTCATTTTTGGATGATAATCATTGCACAGCCTTAATATATATATATACAGTACAGGTCAAAAGTTTGGAAACATTACGATTTTTTTATATTTTTGAAAGAAGTCTCTAATGCTTATCAAGGCTTCATTTATTTGATTAAAAATACAGAGAAAAAAAAACAGTAATATTGTGAAATATTATTACAACTTGAATATACTTTAAAAATTTATTTATTTCTGTGATGCAAAGCTGAATTTTCAGCATCATTACTCCAGTCTTCAGTGTCACATGTGACATCCAGTCTATCACATGATCCTTTAGAAATCACTCTAATATTCTGATTTATTATGAGTGTTGGAAACAGTTCTGCTGCCTAATATATTTGATGAATAAAAAGTTAAAAAGAACTGCATTTATTCAAAAATAAAAAATATTTTCTAATAATATAAATCTTCTTTACTATCACTTTTTATCAATTTAACACATCCTTGCTGAATAAAATTATTGATTTATTTCAAAAAAAGAAAGAAAAAAAACGACTGACCCCAAATTACTGACCAGTGTATATTGTTGTTACAAAAGATTTCTATTTTTAAAACATTTGCTTCTTTTTATTTTATTTTATGTTTTTACTTTTTATTCATCAAAGTATCCTAAAAAAGTATCACAGGTTATGAAAAAATATTAAGCAGCAGAACTGTTTCCAACTTTGATAATGAATCATCATATTAGAATGATTTCTAAAGGATCATGTGACAGACTGGAGTAATGATCCTGAAAATCCAGCTTTGATCACAGAAATAAATGATAATTTAAAGTATAATAAATTGAAAACCAATTATTTTAACCCTCTGGGCTTCTTCATTAATGTGTTACACTTGGCTTCCTTTTGTGCAAAAACGTACGAAGCCTTAAAATTGAACCTTTTTTTTCCCCAGGAAAACCAATGAAATATATTTTTGTTCAATAATTTTTTTCTTATTATTTAGAATTTTTAAAGATTTTTGATACTTTGCATTAATTATATAATTTTATGAGCTATTTTTTCCATTAGAATTAATATATATATTTATATTTTATTTGTATTTTTTTTTTTTTTTTTTTAATAAATGCAACATTTCACATCAAAATAGAGTGAAGGCCTAAAAAAAAAAAAAAAAAATCAAATGAGAAGAGCGTCATCTAGTGGCTTTAAAAATATGTAAATGTGTGTAATGTCCTGTAACCGCCTATAGGCTGTCTATAGCTTTATTTTTTATTTTTTATTCCCATTCGGATTCAAATTACTAAGCAACCACTGAATGGAACAACACAAAATATATCATAAAAAAAATATCATTTTAAAGCTTAGGATCTCAGCTTTTTAATGCATCCAATCACATTTATTAAATCCTAACGAGTGATGAGTAATCCTTCTAAAACTGTGTACCGCCAGCAGGTACGAAAATAGCTTCGAAAATATTCATTACCATATTTTTTTATTTTTTTGCCTTTGTGACCGGAGCGGTAGCCTATTGTTTTTTTTGGTATAACCAAATCCAAATAGCACGGACTACGCCACCTTGGGAATTGCACCCAAGGAAATATTAAAGGAACCCAGGTTCGGTGGTGCAGAGAAAAGACAGAGTCGTGTCATCAAATAAACAAATAAAATACTTTTATTTGTGAAGAAAATACTCTACTGGCATCATTTATTCATAATGTAAATCACTAACAAGTTTATTATAAGAATAGGATATATCAATTGTTAAAAGAACATTCCTCCCCACATGGCTGATTCAAACACTGACTCACAGTAGACAAAACATCACAAAAGAAATGAAAATAGCATCCCCACAAAATAAAACAAGAAAATAATAAATACAAAAAAAAAAAATATATAAACTACAAGGCTAAAGTTTACTTTAGGGGTGGCAAGCTAGCTGTAAACAGTTGTGCTCTCAACCATTTATGTGTGCACGGCAAACCAAATAGGAAGAGGTACTCGAACCCTGGTGCTCCAACCTCACAACAAATGTGTTCACCCAGGTGACTAGCCTCCCCCTCCGTACACTCAGCCTTGACTCAAACCAAAAAAAGAAAAAAGAAAAGAAAAATTAGTGGGTGCGATACAAATACAAAAATCACATCAATCACATCAGACGTGATGGACCAGATCAGCTGGTGCACGGAGAATCCGTCCTACCTCATCGAGGACCCCGAAATACTCAACAGGTGTTAGATAGACGCTACACACTGATACTGACACCACACGGCCACTATGGCCCAAATTACACTGGTCAAACCAACGTCATTAAAGAAATAACCCAATCCATAAAAACGAAAGCAAAACAAAACACAGAACTGATATCTAGTCACGAAAAACAAAACAAAAATAACCTAATCATGAAAAACAAAACAAAAATGACCTAATCATGAAAAACAAAACAAAAATAACCTAATCATGAAAAACAAAACAAAAATGACCTAATCATGAAAAACAGCAGCACGACCTGCTGAGTTAATCACGTGGTATGCGGGAGACACACGAGAATCACACACCCACACATCACGAACCACCCTTATCACGATGTCAGGATGCACTCGCGAATGTTCAGCTTAAAGCCTTCAATGAGCGCTTGGCGCAACTCCCAGGGAACGCCGCCGAGACGGCTACAGCCATCACTCAACTAACGTCACACCGATAACCAGAAGAGGGGCGGGTATGACAAAGCCTAACTTCTAGGGCTTCCTGTTTACACACTTAAATACACCGGCCCTAATTACCTCATCCATCCATTACCATATAAGGGTAACGAACACAAAACAAGGGAAAGGGAAATTCCCTACTACTACACCTTGATTAACACAAAGTTGATGTCATTTGAAAGCTTAGTCTGAACTTTACAGTGAAAAAATAATTTCCCTCCTACCTTATTTCCTTCCTGAGTCCATGACAAATAAGAAAGATATGCAAAATCATAATAAAAATTATATTTTGTCTTTTATCAGCAGTTTCTCGGCAGGACAATGTCCAAATGTAATCTAATTTATATTTTACATTTTTTTAAAAAGAGTTCTTTCAAATGATACCTACCTTTTGACTCTCCTTGCTACAGTTTTGGAGTTATGATTATATAGTTTTTATATAGTTTGGAGCAAAATTTGTTGTGTGTGTGTGTTTGTGGGTGTGTGTGTGTGTGTGTGGGGGGGGGGGGGTGTCTTATTTGCACTCTTGATGTTTTAGAGTGTCACCCCTTCATTGCTGTGCACTTCTTTTCTGCACAGTGGCTGATTTGTAGTTTGTACCACCAAAAGTTTCTCTGAGTTTTCCTATTTTTTCGTATTTCCCATTCATTGATTTCCTATGGTCGGTCATTTTTGCACGAAGGAAGCTAAGTGTGACTTTTTTTTTACGACCCTTTAACACATATCTGAATCATCTCCTTGATTTTTTTTTTGTGTGTTCACATACACTGTAAAAACTAAAGGAGCCTCAAATATCCTGTTAGATACTCAAGGAACTTCAAAATGTTATTTAGGTGCCTCTAAGATCTTTCTCCTATATTAGGGTTACTCGAGGAGCGTTGACAATCTTTTGAGGTTCTTGCTGGAACTTATGGGATCCTTTAAGCACTTTGTATTTAGTTCAGAGGTTCTGGAGTCACCTTTTCATTACCATGAGACCTCGAAGTGCTTTGGGGGAAAATAGAGGAACCTGAATGCGATAAAAGGGTTATTGGAAGATCTTTTAACATTTAAGTGGTTCCTGGAAGATCTCTTATGTTAAAGCCAGCATCTGGAGGAACCCAATGGTTCAGTGAGACCAGAATAAGATTATTATTATCCTATTATTATTATCCTATTATTATTATTATTATTATTATCATTATAGGCTACTTAAGTTTGATTCAGTATACCCAGGTAAAAAAAGACGTACTATTAAATGTATTAAAAATGTACTTGAGTATGTTTTTAGTAGACCTACTACAATACAAATATACTTTAATGCATTTTAATACATTTAACAGTAGCCTACGTCTTTTACACTTGGGTTACATATATTTAGTATAGGCCGCCTAGGCTATTTTATTAAGTAATTTAAACCTTAAAAAACAACACTAAATAATAATAATAATATTAATAATATGAAGAAGAAGAACCAGGAGGAGAAAAGTTGTCTTCTGTCACAAAACTGCTGCTATTCTTCTGCTGTCGTCACTTCAGTCATCCTCGCGCTGCTCGCGCGCAACAACAATAGTATCCACTGACGTCATCGGCTTTGAAAGTAACGGCTCCAGTCCTCTCATCAAAGCTTCCGCCGTTTGTTCGGCTCTCCGTTAAAAGGTTTGTAAACTCGCAAATAAATATAAATACAGAGTCTACTCACTATATATTCAAACACACATATATATAAATTAAGTTTATTATACATTACTAAGTTTTTACAGTGTTTACACTCGTTTATTGCTCAGTATCTGGTATGAAGGTTTTAGCCCCGATGCTAACTAACGTTACGTTTATCTAATGTAATGAACAAATGGAAATTATTGACTTATTGTCTTAGATTGATTTAGTCATTCAGTTCAACATATTCTGTACAACTGTGTCGTCAAATTGCTGATATAGCCTATAATTTAGCTGATTCCTGCTGTCATTTGCGTTTGTTATGAATAACAAAAGCAGGTTAATATAGTTTGGTCTGTTTTTGTTTAGCCTAACTTTACTACATGTGCCCTCATTCTCTCAAATACGTTACAATTTTAAAGCCATTTGGTCAACAAATATTATGTTGTGAATAATATTTTTTTTCCTTTTGTATCCCCAGAACAACCATTACATTTCTAAAATAATCTGAATATTTCAGTGGCAACATTGAATTACAGTAAGTTACCTGCACCACATGCAAGTACTTTATTACTATGAACTTTCTCTGTGTGAAATTGTATTGTTTGACTGTGTACTTGTGTTTTTTTAATCAGTTATTTTCTGAAAATCTTCCATCATGCTCTCAAATCTCATTCATGTTACTCAGAAAAATAATATTAGCTTTGGTTCACAAATAATGCAATGCATTTTTTTTCTTATATCTTTATCATTTGCATTTGAATATAAGACATTTTAATTCTGAATTATAACTTCAAGTTTAGTCTTTTCCGACAGAAAAACAATAAAAGGAAAAAGCTATTATGGCTTCAGAAGACTTACAACACAACCCATAACATATGAGTTGTGAACTCATTGATTATTTTTAGGATCTTTTCTGGGACATTTTTGGAGCTTAACCATTTTTACATAAATTATTGCATTGAATTGAACTAGACAAGTGTACATAAGAATGGTTTCCTGAATGATTTACACAAATGTTTTCTGCTTGTTTCATGCAGCGATCAGTAAGCGATCGGTGACTGGGGTTGCATTATGCCTGAGATCTGCTTTTGGGTTCCAAAGACAGAAAGTCAAACAGGTTTGGAACGTCACAAGGCTGAGGAAAATATTTAAATTTCACAACTATCACTTTAATAACCTTACTAACAGTAAATTTTGTACTTTGCAGGGATCTCGGTAAGCTGAAATACAAGTTTGAACAAGAATAAAAATCCTCCTGTAGACCTGAAAATCACTGAAGTGCCTGGACCATCCACCAGAACAGGAAAAACACACGGAAATCGAAGCTGCGGCACCTCTTCACTTTTCTAACTCTTTAAGTACCTCACACCATCTTGGTAGTGACATTTTTGACCACAAATAGAAATTGCTGACTATGTAAATTCTTATTGAAATGACTGGAATTCACCAGTGAACATTCACAGAACAACAGATCATTTTACTGCACCTTATCTCTGTTATAATGGAAAATATTTTCTGGTTGTTGTGACATAAGGAATACTGTTTCTGGGTGGAAGCCTCTACTTCTACTTCCTCTATCTTGTTTCATGAGAATCCTTAACAACTATTTATAAACACTGTTGATTCAAGTCACACATTTAAGCTTTTCAAAAGCCATAGTGTACATTAAAGTGTCCAGTCTAACGGCATCCCAGACTTCAACATTTTATGATTCAAAATAGCTGAATAACTAACCATTTAAGATTTCGGTATAGAGATAAAGGTTAGGATCATAATTTTCAGGAATATTACAGCACAATGAGTGTATATTAGCACTGTTTGTTTGTTTTTAGCATCTGATAGAGCTTTTGTACTTGGAAACAGTGATGTCAGACTTACCATCGGACTGAAACACAAATGTTTTAAACATGTAATGTTTTTACATTGATTTATTTCGTGGAACATTTGTGTTTCCATGTATTTTGTTGAAATGTCTTTTCTTGTGTAGCCTATTGTATATACATGGTTGATTATTCATGTTGTTTATGTATTATACTATTTTTTGTGTATTGATATTAATCTATAGTTAGCTTTTTTTCCCATGTGCATGGAAGTGTATGTATAAAAATGAATATCAAATATGTAATAAACTATTCTTATTTTGTATTTTGTTCAATTTGTTTATTATAATAGAAGTCAAAGGTAACCATAGAAACAACATGAAATTTAATATTTAAAAAAAAATTAATTTGGTTCCTGGAGGCACCTAAAGAGGTTCCACACAGTGCCTAATATAAGAGTTCCTCAGGAAACCTGTGTGGTTCCTCAGAGAACCGCCCCTTTTTAAAGGGTGCCTAGAGGATCTACAGACGGTTCCGCCGGTGTGGCAAAGTGAAGAACCCCAAAAGGTTCCTCCAGGCACCTTTTCTTTTTACAGTGTAGGTAATATAACAAAAGTCACCAAGTTTCATCCCCCTCCGATGAAGCAAAAAAAAAAAATGCAAAATTCAAAACTTAAACGTTTTCATGCATTTTTGCACGAAGAAGCCCAAATTGTAATAATATATCACAATATTACTTTTTTTCTGTATTTTTGATCAAATAAATGCAGACTTGATGAGCAGAAGAAACTTCTTTCAAAAACATTAAAAATAGTAATGTTTCCAAACTTTTGGCCTGTACTGTATATATATATATATACATTGTACTAAGATCTGATATTATTTCATTTCCTGATTAGCCTCATAGTAACCAAAGTTAACTAGATAGCCTTGTGCTGTCAGGTCAGATTTTCTAGGATTAACCTCTTGGCTTGTCTAACACATATCAGCAAGTCTAGGAATATTATATCACCTTTGCATTTGTAAGTTAAGCCTATGGATCAAAATTTATGCTTACCTTCCAGCAGAATCTTGTCCAAGGATACTTCGAAGAATAGTAGTAGTATAAGCTATACTTATAATGCTCTGGTATAATATTTATAGAACTGTCTTTTGTGAGCTGAAGTATAAAGAAACAGTATTTGTCTTTATAAAATAAAATGTATTTATACAAAAGATTAAAATACTGGTTATACAATAAAACAAAAAAGGATTATAACAAATAAACAAAAGGTTACAGGTTATAATACTTAGCTCTATCCTATTCCAGCAGTCCTGTGAATGGATTTACAAAGGCTAATTACCTTATATGCAGTTCAAGCAGTATATATGGTTAACTTGTCCTCGTCCGAGTTTGTCAAGTAAAGAAATACAGCAGAGCAATATCAATCAAAGAATCTTAGTAAAAACTAAACTGAAGATAAGCTATATTCTCTTCAGCGCTGCAACGACATCAAAATCAAAAACGCAACAACCTCATACAAAAAAACTTTAGTAGGCTATATATATAGGAATGTTGGTTACATCAGTTCCTGTGCCTGCTAGGGTTTTTTCCAAAGGAAGCAAAACTATGTGGCATACGTAAATCAGACAACAATGTGACTTCAGTACTACATTGTATTAACTCCTGGGAAATGTGTTTACCACAAGTGTGAATTCATATCAGCATTTTTCCTCCCTTTCCTGCCCATCCATCTTGGGAACCTATTTTGTGTATATATATATGAAGAGTTCAGATGCAAAAGCCTCTAAGTGCCATCTGAAATTTTCTTCTAGAATGATCATTTTTATCAAGCTTGTATATTTAAGCTCAGTAATTTCACTTAAATGACAATTAATAGGTCATTTTCATTGCCATTTAAGTGAAATTACTGAACATAAATATACAGGCTTGATAAAAATGATCATTCTAGAATAAATTTTCAAATTGCACTTAGAGGCTTTTGCATCTGAACTCTTCATATATATATATATATGTGTGTGTGTGTGTGTGTGTGTGTGTGTATGTGTATATTTATACCTATTATGTGTTCGTGAATACAAGTCAGGAAATGGAGATGTGTTTGTTAGTGCATTATAAGCTTCAGAACTTCAGAAGAATTTTCCCTTGCAATATAAAGTGTTACTGTATATACTCTAGGCATAGCCTTCACCATACCTAGAGATTGGCATGGAGTGCTTTCCATAAGATCATCTCTCAATGCAAATCAAACTAGCTTTTAGGCTAACTGAAATAAAACCATGCCAATCTCTAGGTATGGTGAAGGGTGTGTGATGATGTGGGGCTATTTTAATTCCAAAGGCCAAGGGAACTTTATCAGGATGCATAGTATCCTGGATCCATGAAGTAATGGCCTTTAAAAAAAACAAAGGAGAGAGAATTTGTTAACTAAGTGAATATTCAATTATAAAAATATAATTAAAGAAAGGATCAAACGTACATTTACACAAATACTGACCACGACAAGCAACTTTCAAACGCCATCTTAATTTTTTAGCTCAGCTGTCACAGAAAGGATTATGGGATATCTATGGATATATCTATGCAGCCTTCAAAAATTTTAAGTGATTAAAGACATATAGGCCTATATGCTGGCTAATAATTGCCAACTTTCCTGTAAACCAGGGGTGGGGAACGTCCGGACCCCAGGCCGTAACCGGCCGCAAAACAGTTTGATGTGTCAAGCGAGTCAATTCCTCCCCCCCAAAAAAAACCTTCAGAAACAAAAATCTCAGCAATTACTTTTCCTGTGATAGAAAACACAAAATAGGCAAAGTGGCAAGCAGCACGAGTCCACGAGCCGTGAGAGCAGGGCGAGGCCAGTAGCGCGAGTGTTAATGAGTCACCTGCGCGCCGCATCGGTTTCAAGTTTCTCACGGTGGATGAGCTTCAGAGGCGCGCGCGCCGTACCGGTTTCAAGTTTCTCACTGATCAGCTTCGGGGCGCATAAAAGGATCGGAACGAAGACAGCGGAGGACCAGGCATGGACTTTACTGTGTGTGCGTGTGTGTGTTGCGTGTGCGTGTGTGTGGTAGTCGTCCACGAGGGGCTGCTGCTTTTACTTTCGTTTTGTCATTTGCGTGTTAAAGTGGAATGAGTGGCCGACTAAAAGTGGCCGACAGCAAGTAGAATGTGTGGCCGACTAAAAAAAAAATATTTTAACTATAAGCAACCCAATTTGTCTAGATCTGTATTATTTCCTTTGTATAATGAGCTTAAATATTTCTGCGCAGTTGTGTGATTTAGTCTGCTTGATTAACATTACAATGTATTCCTATTTAACTCTGATATGTAGCCTATACATATATAGGATATATAAGGTCCTCGAGTCGAATGTGTTCGAATATTTCACCAGCATCAGCCTTTTCACAGTTTGTATCACTCCGCTTGTCTGTGTTTGCGCAACTTGCATCATTAAGCCAGTAGGTGGTGACAAGTGACTGTCTTTATGAGTGAACAATTGAAATTTAATTGAACTGATTTAATAGTGCCAAAAACATTGATTAACTCAAGAAAGAAACAAGTTACTGAAACCAATCTTTAATGCTAAAAAGTTTACATCTATGCAAAATAATCCTTGAAAGAATTCTCATTTAAGGCCATTCCTGTTTGGAATATGTGATTGTGTATTGTCAACAATAAGCAGAAACATTTTGCATTTCCATTTTGTGGATCATTCATTTCAACATTTATCCTCATTCTCATGTTTAAGAATCTGTTATCTTGACAAATAACTTATGCTACTGCCCACTGACATGCTTTTAAAGCTATTGTTATCAAAAAATGTTGGCCTTCAAACACCTTAAAATGCACATATGTAGGTCCGAGAAATCAAAATTTTCTCGGGGGAGCATGCCCCCGAACCCCCCTAACTACCGCACATTTTTATGTGTGTGTCTGTGTGGTAATATGGGCTGGTGTGACAACAGTGCCAGGACTGAATTTTTTAACCAGTCTGCCCCCTGCATATAGGCCTAAAATATACATTATTCTCTGTATCGAATCATGTTATCTTGTTACCCACCCCCAGCCCCTGATGTTTCGGGTTCAGCCCCTGATGTTTTTAAAACCTAGAAACGCCCCTGCTCATTACAATGGCCCTTTAAAGAATGTTAAAAATTGTAAATGGCCCTTGATAGGAAAAAGGTTCCCCACCCCTGCTGTAAACCCTGCTCATATTGGAAGTGAAAGCCATGCAGTAAATACAACCCAGCACTGACATCTGTTAAACTAATAAAGCGTTAGATTAAATCTCAAACACCCTTTCACTGCAAATCTTGAACGCTTCAAATCTCTTGACTTAAAATTTCTAAATTGTTTATAAAACATCGAGTCTCTTCAAATTTGAAAGTTTCCCTTTACACAGTCCAGGAACTGAATGCCACTTGTGTGGTCGTGTTTCACTTTGCTTCTTTCCTTTTAGCTGAAGTTTTTCTGTGCATCATGTTAACCAGCATGTGGCGCTGTTGGTGTAGAAGACTTGACTCCATAGTCTCGCACAACAGATGTGAAAAAATATCAGTGCACGCTCTTACAACCTGGCTGCTTTAATAAGGTCTAATCATACAAAAGTAGCCTAAATCAAATGTATTCTAGTAGTTTTGCACAGTTTGTTATTATTTTGTTGCATGCGGTGGTTGATTGCAGCTGGAGTGTTGGACGCATTTAACTTCTTCAAGCAAAATAATATTAACTGCATCAGAAGTTATTGTTGTGTTCCCTCCACTCAGACCAGTTTTTCTGTAATTTTCAAAACTGTGGTGAGAAACTACCCGGTGTTGAAAGAGGTGTTCTCTTACGAGAGGTTCTCTCGTATTGCGTAAGCTTGCTTACGCTGCGGGAAAGTCTTCTTTTCTCGAGATACTGAAGCCAAAAATTATCCTTAATTTCATTTTTTCTCAACGCAGTGCAGCTGCGGGCAGCTGAGCTAGAGCGGCATACTGCGCGCTCATTGGCTGCCGCGCGGCAACTGCTTAAGCCTACCAGTGAGCCTGGCGTGACGTCACGCCCAATGAGGGCGCGCGCGCCCTAGCGCGTCACAGCCCGCCAGAATGGGCGGCGTCAGAGCATATATAAGGAAGGCTCGTAGGCTATATTCTCTGATTTCTGTCTTTTCAGCGAAGCACTCGCATCGCTGATCTCGGAGAGGAAGCCGTCGCCGTTGTCCTTCAAGGCCCAGCTAACGAGCCAGCTTAGGTCAGCCTGAGGAAGCCGGACGATCTTCGCCGCCTTCAGCCTGCCGTGCCAGCTCAGCTATCCGGCGAATATCCTTTGCAAGCTCTTTTGTGTGTGTTCTTGCTTCCGCAGCACTTTCTAAAAGAGCAGAGGCGTTGTTGCAAATGCCTCGCACCACGTGCGGCTCATGCCGCTCCGCGCTCAGCGACGGAGACCGCCATCTTCTCTGCGCTCTCTGCCTGGGCCGGGACCACGCAGCCGTCGCGCTTTCCACGGGCGGCTGCGCTTTCTGTGAAGAGCTGCCGATGTCGACCCTGCTGGCTCGTTAGCTGGGCCTTGAAGGACAACGGCGACGGCTTCCTCTCCGAGATCAGCGATGCGAGTGCTTCGCTGAAAAGACAGAAATCAGAGAATATAGCCTACGAGCCTTCCTTATATATGCTCTGACGCCGCCCATTCTGGCGGGCTGTGACGCGCTAGGGCGCGCGCACCCTCATTGGGCGTGACGTCACGCCAGGCTCACTGGTAGGCTTAAGCAGTTGCCGCGCGGCAGCCAATGAGCGCGCAGTATGCCGCTCTAGCTCAGCTGCCCGCAGCTGCACTGCGTTGAGAAAAAATGAAATTAAGGATAATTTTTGGCTTCAGTATCTCGAGAAAAGAAGACTTTCCCGCAGCGTAAGCAAGCTTACGCAATACGAGAGAACCTCTCGTAAGAGAACACCTCTTTCAACACCGGGTAGTTTCTCACCACAGTTTTGAAAATTACAGAAAAACTGGTCTGAGTGGAGGGAACACAACAATAACTTCTGATGCAGTTAATATTATTTTGCTTGAAGAAGTTAAATGCGTCCAACACTCCAGCTGCAATCAACCACCGCATGCAACAAAATAATAACAAACTGTGCAAAACTACTAGAATACATTTGATTTAGGCTACTTTTGTATGATTAGACCTTATTAAAGCAGCCAGGTTGTAAGAGCGTGCACTGATATTTTTTCACATCTGTTGTGCGAGACTATGGAGTCAAGTCTTCTACACCAACAGCGCCACATGCTGGTTAACATGATGCACAGAAAAACTTCAGCTAAAAGGAAAGAAGCAAAGTGAAACACGACCACACAAGTGGCATTCAGTTCCTGGACTGTGTAAAGGGAAACTTTCAAATTTGAAGAGACTCGATGTTTTATAAACAATTTAGAAATTTTAAGTCAAGAGATTTGAAGCGTTCAAGATTTGCAGTGAAAGGGTGTTTGAGATTTAATCTAACGCTTTATTAGTTTAACAGATGTCAGTGCTGGGTTGTATTTACTGCATGGCTTTCACTTCCAATATGAGCAGGGTTTACAGCAGGGGTGGGGAACCTTTTTCCTATCAAGGGCCATTTACAATTTTTAACATTCTTTAAAGGGCCATTGTAATGAGCAGGGGCGTTTCTAGGTTTTAAAAACATCAGGGGCTGAACCCGAAACATCAGGGGCTGGGGGTGGGTAACAAGATAACATGATTCGATACAGAGAATAATGTATATTTTAGGCCTATATGCAGGGGGCAGACTGGTTAAAAAATTCAGTCCTGGCACTGTTGTCACACCAGCCCATATTACCACACAGACACACACATAAAAATGTGCGGTAGTTAGGGGGGTTCGGGGGCATGCTCCCCCGAGAAAATTTTGATTTCTCGGACCTACATATGTGCATTTTAAGGTGTTTGAAGGCCAACATTTTTTGATAACAATAGCTTTAAAAGCATGTCAGTGGGCAGTAGCATAAGTTATTTGTCAAGATAACAGATTCTTAAACATGAGAATGAGGATAAATGTTGAAATGAATGATCCACAAAATGGAAATGCAAAATGTTTCTGCTTATTGTTGACAATACACAATCACATATTCCAAACAGGAATGGCCTTAAATGAGAATTCTTTCAAGGATTATTTTGCATAGATGTAAACTTTTTAGCATTAAAGATTGGTTTCAGTAACTTGTTTCTTTCTTGAGTTAATCAATGTTTTTGGCACTATTAAATCAGTTCAATTAAATTTCAATTGTTCACTCATAAAGACAGTCACTTGTCACCACCTACTGGCTTAATGATGCAAGTTGCGCAAACACAGACAAGCGGAGTGATACAAACTGTGAAAAGGCTGATGCTGGTGAAATATTCGAACACATTCGACTCGAGGACCTTATATATCCTATATATGTATAGGCTACATATCAGAGTTAAATAGGAATACATTGTAATGTTAATCAAGCAGACTAAATCACACAACTGCGCAGAAATATTTAAGCTCATTATACAAAGGAAATAATACAGATCTAGACAAATTGGGTTGCTTATAGTTAAAATATTTTTTTTTTAGTCGGCCACACATTCTACTTGCTGTCGGCCACTTTTAGTCGGCCACTCATTCCACTTTAACACGCAAATGACAAAACGAAAGTAAAAGCAGCAGCCCCTCGTGGACGACTACCACACACACGCACACGCAACACACACACGCACACACAGTAAAGTCCATGCCTGGTCCTCCGCTGTCTTCGTTCCGATCCTTTTATGCGCCCCGAAGCTGATCAGTGAGAAACTTGAAACCGGTACGGCGCGCGCGCCTCTGAAGCTCATCCACCGTGAGAAACTTGAAACCGATGCGGCGCGCAGGTGACTCATTAACACTCGCGCTACTGGCCTCGCCCTGCTCTCACGGCTCGTGGACTCGTGCTGCTTGCCACTTTGCCTATTTTGTGTTTTCTATCACAGGAAAAGTAATTGCTGAGATTTTTGTTTCTGAAGGTTTTTTTTGGGGGGGAGGAATTGACTCGCTTGACACATCAAACTGTTTTGCGGCCGGTTACGGCCTGGGGTCCGGACGTTCCCCACCCCTGGTTTACAGGAAAGTTGGCAATTATTAGCCAGCATATAGGCCTATATGTCTTTAATCACTTAAAATTTTTGAAGGCTGCATAGATATATCCATAGATATCCCATAATCCTTTCTGTGACAGCTGAGCTAAAAAATTAAGATGGCGTTTGAAAGTTGCTTGTCGTGGTCAGTATTTGTGTAAATGTACGTTTGATCCTTTCTTTAATTATATTTTTATAATTGAATATTCACTTAGTTAACAAATTCTCTCTCCTTTGTTTTTTTTAAAGGCCATTACTTCATGGATCCAGGATACTATGCATCCTGATAAAGTTCCCTTGGCCTTTGGAATTAAAATAGCCCCACATCATCACACACCCTTCACCATACCTAGAGATTGGCATGGTTTTATTTCAGTTAGCCTAAAAGCTAGTTTGATTTGCATTGAGAGATGATCTTATGGAAAGCACTCCATGCCAATCTCTAGGTATGGTGAAGGCTATGCCTAGAGTATATACAGTAACACTTTATATTGCAAGGGAAAATTCTTCTGAAGTTCTGAAGCTTATAATGCACTAACAAACACATCTCCATTTCCTGACTTGTATTCACGAACACATAATAGGTATAAATATACACATACACACACACACACACACACACACACACATATATATATATATATGAAGAGTTCAGATGCAAAAGCCTCTAAGTGCAATTTGAAAATTTATTCTAGAATGATCATTTTTATCAAGCCTGTATATTTATGTTCAGTAATTTCACTTAAATGGCAATGAAAATGACCTATTAATTGTCATTTAAGTGAAATTACTGAGCTTAAATATACAAGCTTGATAAAAATGATCATTCTAGAAGAAAATTTCAGATGGCACTTAGAGGCTTTTGCATCTGAACTCTTCATATATATATACACAAAATAGGTTCCCAAGATGGATGGGCAGGAAAGGGAGGAAAAATGCTGATATGAATTCACACTTGTGGTAAACACATTTCCCAGGAGTTAATACAATGTAGTACTGAAGTCACATTGTTGTCTGATTTACGTATGCCACATAGTTTTGCTTCCTTTGGAAAAAACCCTAGCAGGCACAGGAACTGATGTAACCAACATTCCTATATATATAGCCTACTAAAGTTTTTTTGTATGAGGTTGTTGCGTTTTTGATTTTGATGTCGTTGCAGCGCTGAAGAGAATATAGCTTATCTTCAGTTTAGTTTTTACTAAGATTCTTTGATTGATATTGCTCTGCTGTATTTCTTTACTTGACAAACTCGGACGAGGACAAGTTAACCATATATACTGCTTGAACTGCATATAAGGTAATTAGCCTTTGTAAATCCATTCACAGGACTGCTGGAATAGGATAGAGCTAAGTATTATAACCTGTAACCTTTTGTTTATTTGTTATAATCCTTTTTTGTTTTATTGTATAACCAGTATTTTAATCTTTTGTATAAATACATTTTATTTTATAAAGACAAATACTGTTTCTTTATACTTCAGCTCACAAAAGACAGTTCTATAAATATTATACCAGAGCATTATAAGTATAGCTTATACTACTACTATTCTTCGAAGTATCCTTGGACAAGATTCTGCTGGAAGGTAAGCATAAATTTTGATCCATAGGCTTAACTTACAAATGCAAAGGTGATATAATATTCCTAGACTTGCTGATATGTGTTAGACAAGCCAAGAGGTTAATCCTAGAAAATCTGACCTGACAGCACAAGGCTATCTAGTTAACTTTGGTTACTATGAGGCTAATCAGGAAATGAAATAATATCAGATCTTAGTACAATGTATATATATATATATACAGTACAGGCCAAAAGTTTGGAAACATTACTATTTTTAATGTTTTTGAAAGAAGTTTCTTCTGCTCATCAAGTCTGCATTTATTTGATCAAAAATACAGAAAAAAAGTAATATTGTGATATATTATTACAATTTGGGCTTCTTCGTGCAAAAATGCATGAAAACGTTTAAGTTTTGAATTTTGCATTTTTTTTTTTTGCTTCATCGGAGGGGGATGAAACTTGGTGACTTTTGTTATATTACCTACACTGTAAAAAGAAAAGGTGCCTGGAGGAACCTTTTGGGGTTCTTCACTTTGCCACACCGGCGGAACCGTCTGTAGATCCTCTAGGCACCCTTTAAAAAGGGGCGGTTCTCTGAGGAACCACACAGGTTTCCTGAGGAACTCTTATATTAGGCACTGTGTGGAACCTCTTTAGGTGCCTCCAGGAACCAAATTAATTTTTTTTTAAATATTAAATTTCATGTTGTTTCTATGGTTACCTTTGACTTCTATTATAATAAACAAATTGAACAAAATACAAAATAAGAATAGTTTATTACATATTTGATATTCATTTTTATACATACACTTCCATGCACATGGGAAAAAAAGCTAACTATAGATTAATATCAATACACAAAAAATAGTATAATACATAAACAACATGAATAATCAACCATGTATATACAATAGGCTACACAAGAAAAGACATTTCAACAAAATACATGGAAACACAAATGTTCCACGAAATAAATCAATGTAAAAACATTACATGTTTAAAACATTTGTGTTTCAGTCCGATGGTAAGTCTGACATCACTGTTTCCAAGTACAAAAGCTCTATCAGATGCTAAAAACAAACAAACAGTGCTAATATACACTCATTGTGCTGTAATATTCCTGAAAATTATGATCCTAACCTTTATCTCTATACCGAAATCTTAAATGGTTAGTTATTCAGCTATTTTGAATCATAAAATGTTGAAGTCTGGGATGCCGTTAGACTGGACACTTTAATGTACACTATGGCTTTTGAAAAGCTTAAATGTGTGACTTGAATCAACAGTGTTTATAAATAGTTGTTAAGGATTCTCATGAAACAAGATAGAGGAAGTAGAAGTAGAGGCTTCCACCCAGAAACAGTATTCCTTATGTCACAACAACCAGAAAATATTTTCCATTATAACAGAGATAAGGTGCAGTAAAATGATCTGTTGTTCTGTGAATGTTCACTGGTGAATTCCAGTCATTTCAATAAGAATTTACATAGTCAGCAATTTCTATTTGTGGTCAAAAATGTCACTACCAAGATGGTGTGAGGTACTTAAAGAGTTAGAAAAGTGAAGAGGTGCCGCAGCTTCGATTTCCGTGTGTTTTTCCTGTTCTGGTGGATGGTCCAGGCACTTCAGTGATTTTCAGGTCTACAGGAGGATTTTTATTCTTGTTCAAACTTGTATTTCAGCTTACCGAGATCCCTGCAAAGTACAAAATTTACTGTTAGTAAGGTTATTAAAGTGATAGTTGTGAAATTTAAATATTTTCCTCAGCCTTGTGACGTTCCAAACCTGTTTGACTTTCTGTCTTTGGAACCCAAAAGCAGATCTCAGGCATAATGCAACCCCAGTCACCGATCGCTTACTGATCGCTGCATGAAACAAGCAGAAAACATTTGTGTAAATCATTCAGGAAACCATTCTTATGTACACTTGTCTAGTTCAATTCAATGCAATAATTTATGTAAAAATGGTTAAGCTCCAAAAATGTCCCAGAAAAGATCCTAAAAATAATCAATGAGTTCACAACTCATATGTTATGGGTTGTGTTGTAAGTCTTCTGAAGCCATAATAGCTTTTTCCTTTTATTGTTTTTCTGTCGGAAAAGACTAAACTTGAAGTTATAATTCAGAATTAAAATGTCTTATATTCAAATGCAAATGATAAAGATATAAGAAAAAAAATGCATTGCATTATTTGTGAACCAAAGCTAATATTATTTTTCTGAGTAACATGAATGAGATTTGAGAGCATGATGGAAGATTTTCAGAAAATAACTGATTAAAAAAACACAAGTACACAGTCAAACAATACAATTTCACACAGAGAAAGTTCATAGTAATAAAGTACTTGCATGTGGTGCAGGTAACTTACTGTAATTCAATGTTGCCACTGAAATATTCAGATTATTTTAGAAATGTAATGGTTGTTCTGGGGATACAAAAGGAAAAAAAATATTATTCACAACATAATATTTGTTGACCAAATGGCTTTAAAATTGTAACGTATTTGAGAGAATGAGGGCACATGTAGTAAAGTTAGGCTAAACAAAAACAGACCAAACTATATTAACCTGCTTTTGTTATTCATAACAAACGCAAATGACAGCAGGAATCAGCTAAATTATAGGCTATATCAGCAATTTGACGACACAGTTGTACAGAATATGTTGAACTGAATGACTAAATCAATCTAAGACAATAAGTCAATAATTTCCATTTGTTCATTACATTAGATAAACGTAACGTTAGTTAGCATCGGGGCTAAAACCTTCATACCAGATACTGAGCAATAAACGAGTGTAAACACTGTAAAAACTTAGTAATGTATAATAAACTTAATTTATATATATGTGTGTTTGAATATATAGTGAGTAGACTCTGTATTTATATTTATTTGCGAGTTTACAAACCTTTTAACGGAGAGCCGAACAAACGGCGGAAGCTTTGATGAGAGGACTGGAGCCGTTACTTTCAAAGCCGATGACGTCAGTGGATACTATTGTTGTTGCGCGCGAGCAGCGCGAGGATGACTGAAGTGCTTTCCACGGGCGGCTGCGCTTTCTGTGAAGAGCTGCCGATGTCGACCCTGCGGGCTCGACTCGCCCTCTTCGCGGAACCTGCTCCAACTGTCCTCGGGCCGCGTAAGAAGAAACGCCGCTCGCAGCGACCACCGGAGCCCGAGACTCGAGCCAAGGCCTCGCCGGAGCCTCTCCCGCGAGCCTCGCTCTCTCCTTCTCCGCCCCCGCTTCCCGACGCGCAGCCGACGGCTCACGCCCTCGATGCCGTCGCCTCAGGGGATGAAGCGGATGATGACGCGCTACTGGACACGTGCTCACTAATGGCGTCGGACAGCGAGGAATGGTCCGGTTCTGTCCGCTCCGCCTCCTCCACCAGAGCGTCCAGCAGGACTCACGCCAGTGTGGACGCCGAGCTTCTCCGCCTCCTCACGGCAGCAGTCGAACACCTGGGCCTCGAATGGTCCCCGCCAGCGGTGACTCCGCCCAACAGACTCGACGGGTGCTTCTTGCCCGCCAGTCGACGAGCTCCAGTGTCCAGGCCAGCGCCTTTTCTGCCGGAGCTTCACGAGGAGCTTACCAAATCCTGGGACGCTCCAGTTTCGGCCAGACTCCGTTCTCCGGCCTCATCTACTCTCTCTCGCGTAGACGGAGCCAAGGAGAAAGGGTATGACCGGATCCCACCGGTCGAACCAGCGGTTGCAGCGCATCTTTGCCCCCCATCCGCGAGATGGCGCTCAAAGACTGCCCTCCCGTCCAAGGCCTGCAGGACTACTTCGGCGTTTGCCAGCCGCGCTTTCTCCGCCGCTGGGCAAGCCGCCTCAGCCCTGCACACAATGGCGGTTTTACAAGTTTTTCAAGCCGACCTCCTCAGCCAGCTCGACGAGGGAAAACTTGATAAATCTGCTTTGACCGACCTGCGCAGTGCGACGGATCTCTCTCTTCGCACGACGAAAACAGCAGCCCAAGCGATCGGACGATCTATGGCTTCGCTGACTGTCATTGAGCGCCACCTCTGGCTAACGCTAGCCGACATGGGAGAGCAAGAGCGGCCCGTTTTTCTCAACGCCCCGCTCTCACCCGCCGGCCTCTTCGGCCCCGCGGTAAGTGGCCTCGTGGACAGCTTCTCGGAAGTTCAGAAGGCGTCACAGGCCATGAACCTCTTCCTGCCCCGCCGCTCGAGCTCCGCTGCAGGCCGCTCTAAAACTCAGCCTCCTGCACGCAGCCCCACGCGGCGCCCCTCCCGACCTCCAGCATCGCAGCAGCGTCAGCGCGGCCGACCCAGGTCCCGCTCCACCAGCCAACACAGGCCGCCACCCCCGCGGGGTCCCCGGCCTAGAGTTTCGCTGAAAACCGAGCCTGCGAAATCCTCCTAGCACTCGCAAGGAGGAAAAGACGGTTGAGTCCCGCCGCGGCCGGACCGCCGTCGAAGCTAACCTGTATCCCTCTGCCAGTCCCCTTGATAAAGGCTACTGCAGTAGTGTCCACCGCAGCCAACGAGCCAGTTTCTCAACTCTCTCGCCTGCACACAAACGCCGTTTTTACGGCGACCCAGATAAATCGAATAAAGAGTGTAAAATCTGGTCATCCGGCTCACGCCGTCAGTGCTATGAGTGTAGTAAACATGCCCACACCCCAGTGCTCATCACTACACACAAGCACAATCCCCCCTGTGTACCCCACAGAGTGCACTCACATAAAGCGCGCTACGGCCGCTCGAGTGTTAACTGTAGGTCACGTGCCCACAACCCAGTGCTCACACCTACACAGTGCCCGCTCTGCCTCACACATTCGGGGACGAAAGCACTCCACCGCCGGCTGTGCGTTAATAAAGAGTCCTGTGCCCGCTATACAGCACGCACGCTCTCATGTACACACTCACGAGCCCGCCCCGCTTCCGCGCCGCGAGCCGTTGCTCAAAACGCTCTCTCACAGCGTCATTCAGCCGGCTGCCGCTATCAGCGAGCCCCCGTCTCCCCTCACTGTCACTGCGCGACTCGCGCACATACCGCCACAGGCTCCCCGTCCCGCGCTGTGCGGCGGGCGGGACCCGGAGGCTATCCGACCCCTAGCTATGAGTGCGAATGCATGGAAAGCTATTCCGGGAATGTCGGAATGGGTATTAAACACAGTGATAAAGGGCTATTCGCTTCAATTCGCTCGCCGCCCCCCGCGTTTTCGCGCCCGGGTCGAGACACAAGTGAAAGCAGATGCAGCCCATCTGCTTCACACAGAGATAGCGAATTTACTGCACAAAGGTGCCATAGAACGGGTTCACCCTCTGGCTGCCGAGGCAGGCTTATACAGCCGCTATTTCCTCGTACCCAAGAAGGGCGGAGCGCTCAGACCTATACTAGATCTGAGATATTTGAACAAAGCGCTCGTGAAACGACCGTTCAAAATGCTCACGACCGGTCAAATCCTCGCGCAGATTCGCCCGGGGGACTGGTTCATCTCTCTCGATCTGAAAGACGCGTATTTTCAGATTCAGATTATTCCCCGTCACAGGCCATTCTTGAGATTCGCCTTCGACGGTCAGGCATATCAGTACACCGTCCTGCCGTTCGGCTTGTCCCTGGCACCCCGTACTTTTACGAAGTGCATGGACGCGGCCCTCGCACCCCTGAGATCGAAAGGGATGCGAATTCTGAACTATCTGGACGATTGGCTCATTATAGCGCAGTCAACAGAGGAACTAGTTTCTCACAAGAAAGCGCTTCTCGGTCATTTGGAAAGCCTGGGTCTTTCCGTGAACTGGGACAAGAGCTCTCTAACCCCCAGCCAGTCTATCACTTTCCTGGGTATAGATCTGGATTCGGCGGCGATGACGGCCAGACTGTCAACACAGCGCGCGCGCCGTGTTCGGCACCTCGCCGCTTCCGTTCAGGTGGGAAAAGTTTTTCCCCTAAAAACCTTTCAGAGGCTTTTGGGCCATATGGCGTCAGCCGCAGCGGTCCTGCAGCTGGGTTTACTTCGAATGCGCCCGCTTCAGTGCTGGCTAAAGTCGGAAGTGTCCCGCAAAGCATGGATTTCGGGCCGTGCACCAGTCAGAGTGACTCAGCGCTGCGTCTCAGCCCTGCAGCCCTGGCTGGCGGCCGAATGGTTTCAGCGGGGAGTGTCGATGGGGGTCATCGCACACCGCAAAGTGGTCTCGACAGATGCGTCCAACATGGGTTGGGGAGCGACTCACGAGGGCAGTCCGATTTGCGGCCGGTGGTCGAATACGGAGAAAAGCCTTCACATAAACTGTCTAGAGATGCTGGCGGTCGAGAAAGCGCTGAAGCACTTTCTACCACTCCTACGGGGACACCATGTGCTAGTCCGCTCGGACAACATGTCAGTAGTGTCTTACGTGAACCGCCAGGGCGGAATCAGATCCAGAGCCCTGCGCGCTCTCACAGAGCGCCTCCTATCCTGGGCTCAGGGCCCGCTGCGCTCCCTAAGGGCAGCTCATGTACCCGGTCGCCTCAACGACGGCCCGGACAGACTGTCCAGGGACAACGTTCCCCCAGGGGAATGGTCTCTACACCGCCAGACGGTCCAAGCGCTTTGGCATCGCTTTGGCAAAGCGGAGATCGACCTCTTCGCCGCGAGCGAGAACGCTCAGTGCCAGAGGTTTTTCTCGAAACACGAGGATGCGCTGGCCCAGACATGGCCCAGCGTTCCGCTGTATGCGTTCCCCCCGATCTCGATGCTGCCTCAAGTGCTAGCGAGGATCAGGGAGACGAACTGCGCAGCGCTCCTCATAGCCCCGCGCTGGGAAAACCAACCATGGTTTTCCGAGCTAATGAGGCTGACAGACACAGCCCCATGGCCGATCCCGGTGAGGAGAGATCTTCTCTCTCAAGCTCGAGGATCGATTCTGCATCCCCATCCAGAGCACTGGTCTCTGCATGCGTGGGAAATCAACGGATATTCGTTGATCTGCCAGAAGGGGTAATTAACACGATCACGCAGTCCAGAGCCCCCTCGACGAGGCGGCTCTATGCGTCTAAATGGTCAGTGTTTAACAAATGGTGTGTGGAAATGGGTTCTAATGCTCAGTCCTGTGGAGTCCCACAGGTATTGAACTTTCTCCAAGAGATGTTGGACGCGGGCAGGTCCCCCTCCACGCTCAAGGTTTACGTCGCGGCCATAGCAGCGTTCGCCGATTCGGCGCGCGGCCGCTCACTGGGCAGGGATGAACTCATCACCCGTTTTCTGCGAGGGGCCAGGAGGATGAACCCTCCCCGGCCCCCGTCAGTCCCTATTTGGGACCTGTCCCTGGTCCTAGAGTCCCTGAAAGTGCATCCGTTCGAGCCTTTGGACTCTGTGGAGTTGAAATACTTGACGCTTAAAACCGTTTTTCTGCTAGCTCTGGCTTCAGTCAAACGAGTGGGCGATTTGCATGCGCTGTCTGTCAGCGCGTCGTGCCTCGAGTTTGGACCTAACGACTCGTTAGCCATTCTCAAACCGAAGCACGGCTATGTCCCCAAAGTGTTAGGTACTCCCTTTAGGGCTCAAGTCATTACCCTATCGGCCCTGCCGTCATCCGGCAGTGAGGAGGGTGTCAACCGCCTTTGCCCGGTCAGGGCGTTAAGGTGTTATGTCACGCGCTCTGCAGCCTTCAGGCTCTCAGAGCAGCTTTTCGTTTCGTTTGGAGGGCGCGCTAAGGGTCGCGCCGCCTCGAAACAGACGCTATCCAGATGGATAGTGGACGCTATTGCGGCAGCATATGCGTCAAAAGACCTGCAATGTCCGTTGGGCATACGGGCTCATTCCACCAGAGGCATGGCCTCATCGTGGGCATGGTCCAGCGGGATTTCCATTCATGACATTTGTATGGCGGCGGGCTGGGCGTCCCCCTCCACTTTTGTTAGGTTTTATAACCTGGAAGTTCCCGCTCTGCAGGCAAAACTTCTGTCAGTCTAGTCGTGTTCATGTCCTGCCCATATGCGCAGGTTGTACTATTGACTAGCTTGTCTGTTGAGCTGCACGCTCAGGGTCAGTATACATAGACCGGCCTTGCCGTTCTTGCGTTCCCTAGATGTGCTTATGAACATGTGTTGGCCCGCACCGCTGGCCACCTGTTTTTCACCTCTATGCTCTTCATAGAGTCATATGTGATTGTTAGGCTCGCACGGCGTGGACAAGGGGTTCCCGCAGCGTAAGCAAGCTTACGCAATACGAGAGAACCTCTCGTAAGAGAACGATACTCGGTTACTCACGTAACCTCGGTTCTCTCTAGAGAGGGAACGAGTATTGCGTTCCCTGCCGTGCTTGAAGCCTGTAGCTCGTGTCGCTTCATTCGACAGAAAACAGAGAATATAGCCTACGAGCCTTCCTTATATATGCTCTGACGCCGCCCATTCTGGCGGGCTGTGACGCGCTAGGGCGCGCGCGCCCTCATTGGGCGTGACGTCACGCCAGGCTCACTGGTAGGCTTAAGCAGTTGCCGCGCGGCAGCCAATGAGCGCGCAGTATGCCGCTCTAGCTCAGCTGCCCGCAGCTGCACTGCGTTGACAAAAAATGAAATTAAGGATAATTTTTGGCTTCAGTATCTCGAGAAAAGAAGACTTTCCCGCAGCGTAAGCAAGCTTACGCAATACTCGTTCCCTCTCTAGAGAGAACCGAGGTTACGTGAGTAACCGAGTATCGTTTTCATGACCCTTTTCTTCTGACAGCATTTCTGCTCCTGTTCAGATGTACAGGAGAAACAGTGAAGCTTGTTTCCGCCACAGAATAAAACATTTTAAAAGATAATTGCGACTTTTTATCTCACAATTCTGACTTTATATCTCACAATTCTGACTTTATATCTCGCAATTCTGACTTTATATCTCACAATTCTGACTTTATATCTCACAATTCTGACTTTATCTAGCAATTCTGACTTTATATATCGCAATTCTGACTTTATATCTCACAATTCTGACTTTATATCTCGCAATTCTGACTTTATATCTCACAATTATGACTTTATATCTCGCAATTCTGACTTTATATCTCACAATTCTGACTTTATATCTCACAATTATGACTTTATATCTCGCAATTCTGACTTTATATCTCGCAATTCTGACTTTATATCTCACAATTATGACTTTATATCTCGCAATTCTGACTTTATATCTCACAATTCTGACTTTATATCTCGCAATTCTGACTTTATAACTCGCAATTCTGACTTTATATCTCACAATTATGACTTTATATCTCGCAATTCTGACTTTATATCTCACAATTCTGACTTTATATCTCACAATTATGACTTTATATCTCGCAATTCTGACTTTATATCTCGCAATTCTGACTTTATATCTCACAATTATGACTTTATATCTCGCAATTCTGACTTTATATCTCACAATTCTGACTTTATATCTCGCAATTCTGACTTTATAACTCGCAATTCTGACTTTATATCTCGCAATTCTGACTTTATAACTCGCAATTCTGACTTTATAACTCACAATTCTGACTTTATATCTCACAATTCTGACTTTATATCTCGCAATTCTGACTTTATAACTCGCAATTCTGACTTTATATCTCACAATTCTGACTTTATAACTCGCAATTCTGACTTTATATCTCACAATTCTGACTTTATATCTCACAATTCTGACTTTATATCTCGCAATTCTGACTTTATAACTCGCAATTCTGACTTTATATCTCGCAATTCTGACTTTATAACTCGCAATTCTGACTTTATAACTCACAATTCTGACTTTATATCTCACAATTATGACTTTTATATCTCGCAATTCTGACTTTATATCTCGCAATTCTGACTTTATATCTCACAATTCTGACTTTATATCTCGCAATTCTGACTTTATAACTCGCAATTCTGACTTTATAACTCACAATTCTGACTTTATATCTCACAATTATGACTTTTATATCTCGCAATTCTGACTTTATATCTCGCAATTCTGACTTTATATCTCACAATTATGACTTTTATATCTCGCAATTCTGACTTTATATCTCGCAATTCTGACTTTATATCTTGCAATTTTGACTTTATATCTCGCAATTCTGACTTTATATCTCACAATTCTGACTTTATATCTCACAATTCTGACTTTATAACTCACAATTCTGACTTTATATCTCACAATTATGACTTTTATATCTCGCAATTCTGACTTTATATCTCGCAATTCTGACTTTATATCTCACAATTATGACTTTTATATCTCGCAATTCTGACTTTATAACTCACAATTCTGACTTTATATCTCACAATTATGACTTTTATATCTCGCAATTCTGACTTTATATCTCGCAATTCTGACTTTATATCTCACAATTATGACTTTTATATCTCGCAATTCTGACTTTATATCTCGCAATTCTGACTTTATATCTTGCAATTTTGACTTTATATCTCGCAATTCTGACTTTATATCTCACAATTCTGACTTTATATCTCACAATTCTGACTTTATATCTAGCAATTCTGACTTTATATCTCGCAATTCTGACTTTATATCTCGCAATTCTGACTTTATATCTCACAATTCTGACTTTATATCTCACAATTCTGACTTTATATCTCGCAATTCTGACTTTATATCACGCAATTCTGACTTTATAACTCACAATTCTGACTTTATATCTCACAATTCTGACTTTATATCACACAATTCTGACTTTATATCTCGCAATTCTGACTTTATATCACACAATTCTGACTTTATATCTCGCAATTCTGACTTTATATCTCTCAATTCTGACTTTATATCTCACAATTATGACTTTATATCTCGCAATTCTGACTTTATATCTCGCAATTCTGACTTTATATCTCACAATTCTGACTTTATCTAGCAATTCTGACTTTATATATCGCAATTCTGACTTTATATCTCACAATTATGACTTTATATCTCGCAATTCTGACTTTATATCTCACAATTCTGACTTTTATATCTCGCAATTCTGACTTTATATCTCACAATTCTGACTTTATATCTCGCAATTCTGACTTTATAACTCGCAATTCTGACTTTATATCTCACAATTCTGACTTTATATCTCACAATTCTGACTTTATATCTCACAATTATGACTTTATATCTCGCAATTCTGACTTTATATCTCACAATTCTGACTTTTATATCTCGCAATTCTGACTTTATATCTCACAATTCTGACTTTTATATCTCGCAATTCTGACTTTATATCTCACAATTCTGACTTTATATCTCGCAATTCTGACTTTATAACTCGCAATTCTGACTTTATATCTCACAATTCTGACTTTATATCTCACAATTCTGACTTTATATCTCACAATTCTGACTTTATATCTCGCAATTCTGACTTTATAACTCGCAATTCTGACTTTATATCTCGCAATTCTGACTTTATAACTCGCAATTCTGACTTTATAACTCACAATTCTGACTTTATATCTCACAATTATGACTTTTATATCTCGCAATTCTGACTTTATATCTCGCAATTCTGACTTTATATCTCACAATTCTGACTTTATATCTCGCAATTCTGACTTTATAACTCGCAATTCTGACTTTATAACTCACAATTCTGACTTTATATCTCACAATTATGACTTTTATATCTCGCAATTCTGACTTTATATCTCGCAATTCTGACTTTATATCTCACAATTATGACTTTTATATCTCGCAATTCTGACTTTATATCTCGCAATTCTGACTTTATATCTTGCAATTTTGACTTTATATCTCGCAATTCTGACTTTATATCTCACAATTCTGACTTTATATCTCACAATTCTGACTTTATAACTCACAATTCTGACTTTATATCTCACAATTATGACTTTTATATCTCGCAATTCTGACTTTATATCTCGCAATTCTGACTTTATATCTCACAATTATGACTTTTATATCTCGCAATTCTGACTTTATAACTCACAATTCTGACTTTATATCTCACAATTATGACTTTTATATCTCGCAATTCTGACTTTATATCTCGCAATTCTGACTTTATATCTCACAATTATGACTTTTATATCTCGCAATTCTGACTTTATATCTCGCAATTCTGACTTTATATCTTGCAATTTTGACTTTATATCTCGCAATTCTGACTTTATATCTCGCAATTCTGACTTTATATCTCACAATTCTGACTTTATATCTAGCAATTCTGACTTTATATCTCGCAATTCTGACTTTATATCTCGCAATTCTGACTTTATATCTCACAATTCTGACTTTATATCTCACAATTCTGACTTTATATCTCGCAATTCTGACTTTATATCACACAATTCTGACTTTATAACTCACAATTCTGACTTTATATCTCACAATTCTGACTTTATATCACACAATTCTGACTTTATATCTCGCAATTCTGACTTTATATCACACAATTCTGACTTTATATCTCGCAATTCTGACTTTATATCTCTCAATTCTGACTTTATATCTCACAATTATGACTTTATATCTCGCAATTCTGACTTTATATCTCGCAATTCTGACTTTATATCTCACAATTCTGACTTTATCTAGCAATTCTGACTTTATATATCGCAATTCTGACTTTATATCTCACAATTATGACTTTATATCTCGCAATTCTGACTTTATATCTCACAATTCTGACTTTTATATCTCGCAATTCTGACTTTATATCTCACAATTCTGACTTTATATCTCGCAATTCTGACTTTATAACTCGCAATTCTGACTTTATAACTCGCAATTCTGACTTTATATCTCGCAATTCTGACTTTATATCTCACAATTATGACTTTTATATCTCGCAATTCTGACTTTATATCTCGCAATTCTGACTTTATATCTCACAATTATGACTTTTATATCTCGCAATTCTGACTTTATATCTCGCAATTCTGACTTTATATCTCGCAATTCTGACTTTATATCTTGCAATTTTGACTTTATATCTCGCAATTCTGACTTTATATCTCACAATTCTGACTTTATATCTCACAATTCTGACTTTATATCTAGCAATTCTGACTTTATATCTCGCAATTCTGACTTTATATCTCGCAATTCTGACTTTATATCTCACAATTCTGACTTTATATCTCACAATTCTGACTTTATATCTCGCAATTCTGACTTTATATCACACAATTCTGACTTTATAACTCACAATTCTGACTTTATATCTCACAATTCTGACTTTATATCACACAATTCTGACTTTATATCTCGCAATTCTGACTTTATATCACACAATTCTGACTTTATATCTCGCAATTCTGACTTTATATCTCGCAATTCTGACTTTATATCTCGCAATTCTGACTTTATATCTCGCAATTCTGACTTTATATCTCTCAATTATGACTTTATATCTCGCAATTCTGACTTTATATCTCGCAATTCTGACTTTATATCTCACAATTATGACTTTTATATCTCGCAATTCTGACTTTATATCTCGCAATTCTGACTTTATATCTCACAATTATGACTTTTATATCTCGCAATTCTGACTTTATATCTCGCAATTCTGACTTTATATCTCGCAATTCTGACTTTATATCTCACAATTCTGACTTTATATCTCGCAATTCTGACTTTATATCTCACAATTCTGACTTTATCTAGCAATTCTGACTTTATATATCGCAATTCTGACTTTATATCTCACAATTCTGACTTTATATCTCGCAATTCTGACTTTATATCTCACAATTATGACTTTATATCTCGCAATTCTGACTTTATATCTCACAATTATGACTTTTATATCTCGCAATTATGACTTTATATCTCACAATTCTGACTTTATATCTCACAATTATGACTTTTATATCTCGCAATTCTGACTTTATATCTCGCAATTCTGACTTTATATCTCACAATTATGACTTTATATCTCGCAATTCTGACTTTATATCACACAATTCTGACTTTATAACTCACAATTCTGACTTTATATCTCACAATTCTGACTTTATCTAGCAATTCTGACTTTATATATCGCAATTCTGACTTTATATCTCACAATTCTGACTTTATATCTCGCAATTCTGACTTTATATCTCACAATTATGACTTTATATCTCGCAATTCTGACTTTATATCTCACAATTATGACTTTTATATCTCGCAATTCTGACTTTATATCTCGCAATTCTGACTTTATAACTCGCAATTCTGACTTTATAACTCACAATTCTGACTTTATATCTCACAATTATGACTTTTATATCTCGCAATTCTGACTTTATATCTCGCAATTCTGACTTTATATCTCACAATTATGACTTTATATCTCACAATTCTGACTTTATATCTCGCAATTCTGACTTTATATCACACAATTCTGACTTTATATCTCGCAATTCTGACTTTATATCTCACAATTCTGACTTTATAACTCACAATTCTGACTTTATATCTCACAATTCTGACTTTATCTAGCAATTCTGACTTTATATATCGCAATTCTGACTTTATATCTCACAATTCTGACTTTATATCTCGCAATTCTGACTTTATATCTCACAATTATGACTTTATATCTCGCAATTCTGACTTTATATCTCGCAATTCTGACTTTATATCTCACAATTCTGACTTTATAACTCGCAATTCTGACTTTATAACTCGCAATTCTGACTTTATAACTCACAATTCTGACTTTATATCTCACAATTCTGACTTTATCTAGCAATTCTGACTTTATATATCGCAATTCTGACTTTATATCTCACAATTCTGACTTTATATCTCGCAATTCTGACTTTATATCTCACAATTATGACTTTATATCTCGCAATTCTGACTTTATATCTCGCTATTCTGACTTTATATCTCACAATTCTGACTTTATATCTCGCAATTCTGACTTTATAACTCACAATTCTGACTTTATATCTCACAATTATGACTTTTATATCTCGCAATTCTGACTTTATATCTCGCAATTATGACTTTATATCTCACAATTATGACTTTATATCTCGCAATTCTGACTTTATATCTCGCAATTCTGACTTTATATCTCACAATTCTGACTTTATAACTCGCAATTCTGACTTTATAACTCACAATTCTGACTTTATATCTCACAATTATGACTTTTATATCTCGCAATTCTGACTTTATATCTCGCAATTCTGACTTTATATCTCACAATTATGACTTTTATATTTCGCAATTCTGACTTTATATCTCGCAATTCTGACTTTATATCTCGCAATTCTGACTTTATATCTCGCAATTCTGACTTTATATCTTGCAATTCTGACTTTATATCTCGCAATTCTGACTTTATATCTCGCAATTCTGACTTTATATCTCGCAATTCTGACTTTATATCTCGCAATTCTGACTTTATATCTCGCAATTATGACTTTATATCTCACAATTATGACTTTTATATCTCGCAATTCTGACTTTATATCTCGCAATTCTGACTTTATATCTCACAATTCTGACTTTATATCTCACAATTCTGACTTTATATCTAGCAATTCTGACTTTATATCTCGCAATTCTGACTTTAGATCTCGCAATTCTGACTTTATATCTCGCAAAATGTTGATTCAGTTTAATGTTGATTCAGTTCAATGACTGTGTAAAATGAGTTAAATTCTAATATAAGCAGCTCAGATGATATTATTCAGTTTTCATAATTCATTTGAAGTTTTGTTCTCATCTGATAGTGTCAGTGCAGTTAAATCTGTAATACAGCTTAATATTAATTTTGAGTTGGGATCAGCCGTTCTCCTTTTAAGAGATACTAAACTATAGGATAAATGTGGTGATAATGGCATGTCATAAAAGCAGTGGATACACACTACGGTCAAAAAGCCTTTCAGACGCACTATCCAGGGCAGATACTTCATTCTTTAGTTTAGCTGGTAACAGTTCACAGCAAGATTTCATTAGTTTATAACTAACAATACTTCTAAAGCATTTATTAATCTTATGTTCATTTTAACATTAAAATGAACATAAGACTTAACATTATTAAAATCAAAAGTTGTATCTGTTAAAGTCGCCTGTAGTCAATCATTTTATCACATTTGATCACCAAAAAGACATATTTAAAAGTTTTTTTCCTTGAAAAAACCGTACACCTTAAAATATCTTGAATGTAACTCGACACCCTTGCCTCATTTAGTATGCGTGGCTCTATGAATATGCAAATGAGCCCCGCCTCCACTCACTCCCTCAGCTCAGAGATCCACTGGTTGACGATCACACATTGATCTGATTGGTTACAAGGTAGTTTGTGACGTCAGAAACACCAGCGATTTCAAAGCGTGTTTTTGAGACTGTCGTTGGTTCACTGCAGTTTTAAGGAGGAAATACTCAGCAATGCTGTCGACTTATGAACTTACACATGGTGTGTCTTAAAGCACATTAAAAACACCACATAGGCACATAAACAACATTAAAATCTGGATTTTCACCACAGGGGGACTTTAACATTTTTTTAACTAACATTAACAATGAACAGTTGTATTTTTTTATTAACTAACTAACAGATTAATAACTGAAACAAATGTATTGCTTATTGTTTAATGCATGAACTAAAGGGGCCTTATTGTAAAGTTCTAAAATTAAAGACTCAAATGTATGTGTCTGACTCGTTTTCTGATAGCATGATGCTGTTGTGAAATGTTGAATGTACACACTGTGATGCCTTAGTTCAGTTCTATATTAATGCAGTAAAGTTGCTATTTTTTTCCACATTTATCATGTTTTGCGCTCATTATTCTCACTTGTAAGTACCATAAAACAGTCCTGGCCAGTTTGTGTAAAAACACCGGTTGCAGACTCGCCCCTCACTGCAGACAAACCGGTTTCCTTGTTGAGGAGAGGGCAAAACTAGTTGTCCTAGTTGTCACATGGATGATGTCCTAAGGGCTTTATCTCAGAAACAGGTTTTGGGTCAAAAAAAAGTTTAATGCACAAATCCTTGATTTCTCTATCAGTGGTTTTGCATGTTGGTTTCAAACACCATTTGTTTTAAATATATTATGAATTCTGTCCATCAAACTGAAATTTTACATATTGCTGTTACATATTTTCTATGATGTGCGAATCTCTGAAAATGTTGTTACTTTTTTACAGTTTTTGCAGTTTATTCATTGTTTTTGTGTTAAAGCAACTAAATAGCTTATAATACATTTTAAATATTATATTGTTGAAAATGCATTGGTTTTATATTTGTTAGGTAGTAGTAGCCTATGTCACATTACAAATATTTTCTCAAAGCAGTTTCCCACTCTGACTTATCACATATGCTGTGACAACATGCCCCGCCAAAGGTCAACTGGGTAATAATGATGGAAATATATATATATATATATATATATATATATATATATATATATATATATATATATATATATATATATATATTTAATATATATATATATATATATATTCTTTTTTACAAAAGTGATTTCAAAATAAACCACCTTGAGGAATATTCGCCCTGGCACTCCTTTATTTAGGCTACTGTACAACTCACCATATATTGAACATCTTATAAAAGTTTTTTTGTTGTTGTTTTTTTCCATATCCATAATGATCCCACGTCACGTGCATTTTTATAGCGCATTTGTTTATAACACAATTCACATCTCTCGATAACGCTGGGGGAAAGTATACACAGAGAGTAAAAAGTAGGGCGTTTCTAATAGGAAGATTAGAAGATAAGTGTTTGTATAAATTCTCAGACTTTAAAGTCCCCGTGAACCGGAAGTTGCAAACGACTTTTCTCCAGTGTTATGACGTATTTCCCAGTGAAACGGAATATTGAACAGAGGGCAGGGTTTTACTTCAGCGCTCCTCCTCTCCATCTCTGCTCATAGCAGACTAACGGTTTGAGGGGAGTGGTTAAGCGTTGCCCAAACCAATTCCTCAAACCTACGTCATCAGAGAAGGTCCTCCAATGCAGAGGGGAGGGGCATTTTCAGATTTTGATTAAAGATTACCATGGTAAAAAATTTTTTTTTTAAATATTTTCTTGCACGGATTAATTGTTCACCACAAGACTAGTAATTTTCGCTAACAAAGTAAATAGGGTCAATTTTGATTTCATGGGGACTTTAACAAAAGCATTATACTAACTAAACCAACATAATAAGACACATAAAGCTGGCACTTGTGTTTCTCATGTCTGAATATATTACCAGATAAAATGCGTGGCTTTATGAGCCGAAACAGATACTTCCGTAAACACACACCTGACTCGGACACCTGTACGCGACAATTACTAACGTTTAACTAATGAATATGCAATTTAATGGCCCAATCACACCACCTAATTAATATGCATGACCGAATGCTTCCGCATTGAAGGATCGTTCCATTCGCTGACTAACTCGCTTACCTTCTGCATTCCAGCCAATCAGACATTCGGACTGAGCTGACGTCATGCTACCTAATTAATATTCATGAGACCGCATATCTTTTTATTATTTTGCAACTGCGTATCTCTCAGCTGATGCGCAGATCTTTCCTAAACGTCGATCAGAGAGTGTAATAACTCAGCTGCTGCATCATGGACTTCGATCTGAACGCTGGTAAAATGCTGCACAGCTCCTTTAACGTTTTAACTTTGATTAAGAAGCACTAGTTGAATATAGGTAGCCTATTTCTAATGATTTCAGAGTGAAACTAATGTTTTTTTATCCACTCTTTCTCTTTTTTTCCCAGCTGTTGGAGATGACGAGGTGAAAAAGTCTGAGGGAAAACAGGTGGAGGGAATCTTCGGGTTTGGAAAGAAGGATAAAGACAAAAGCAAAGACAAGGTAAAACACGTTTATTTATAACAATCTGAATCCATCGAAACGCCAGTATCCACAAGAGATATGTGTGTTGTGATTGTAGTGTTGATGATGTCGTTATGAGTTAAATATGACAGAAATCACATTTCCTCGTGTTATACAACACACAGGACAAGGGAAGTGTTGATACTGAACATCAGTTACAAACTTTACATATGGAAATAGTGTTATAGATATTAAGAATTTGAACAAAAGCCGCACCAACTTCCTTATTAAATATGAAATATGAGCAGTATGGCGTGCAGTAATGGATGTAAATGCTGGTTTATGAGAATGCCATTGGTTTTATTCAGTAATATTATTTTACATTTTGTCTCAGAGTGATTCCAAGGGTAAGGATAAAGACAAGGACAAGCACAAAGGAGAACATAAAGACAAAGACAAAGGAGAACATAAAGACAAAGACAAACACAAGGACAAAGGAGAACATAAAGACAAAGACAAGAAGAAGAAGAAGGACAAGGATCACAAGAAGAAGGACGGCCACAAGTCCTCCTCCAGTGATTCGGTAATCTTTTTAACTAACTTTAAATGCTGTATTAATGCACACAGGTATTGCTATAAAGAGCAAAGTTAGGATTGGGAATTTGGGAGTGACTTGTTTTCCATTTATCTGCAATGAATGAACTCAGTGGACAGACTGCAGAAAGACACAATGGCCAAAGTCATCAGGGTTGGGCTGGTAAAACAGGTTGATTTGAGGCGTGGTCCACTAATACGACAGTAAACCGTAGATGCACTATCTAGGGCGGGTGCTTTTACTCTTCAGGGTCTCCTGGAAAGATTTGCTGTGATTGGTTCCCACACAACATTCCAGCAGTTACGTCACTTATCGCACAGATATCACACATTCTGACACACACCCACATAGTTTCCTAAATAACCTTTATTCAGACACACACACAGAGAAAGATGAGATCTGTGAGTAAACACACTGACAAATATGCTTAACCTGTTTTGTGAGTATAGATTTGAATGAAACAAGCTGTAAGTAAATGTATATACGAGCAGCTTTGCTGATTTGATTATGAAACGTCATATGCAGTGGCTCCTAAAGTATTTAGTCACACTTAACAATGTCTTTACTAATGCAGGTGGAGTTTGTGATTGTAATTGTGCAGCTTAAATTTCAATCACATTTTGCCAAAGAATATAAAAAACACTAAGGAACATAAAGAGGGTCAAAGGTCTTCCTTCATACGAAATGAAGGGTTTATTCACACTGCATTATTATATTCTATTATATTTAGTGCTGTAAAATCGAATAATCGCATCTAACATAAAATCGATACAGAACTAAATATATAATAATAATAATAATAATAATAATAATATAATATTTCCAAAGGATATAATATAATATTCCCGAAGGATATAATATAATTTTATATATAAATATATATATATATATATATAAGTGCTGTAAAATCGATAAATCGCATCTTACAAAGTTTGTAAAAAATGTATTATAATATATATATATATATTTTTTTTTTATAATACATTTTTTACAAACTTTTGTATATTATATATAATATATATTATACACTGAACAAAATTATAAATGCAACACTTTTGTTTTTGCCTTTGTGATGCCGGTTGGATGTACTGCCAAATTCTCTGAAACGCCTTTGTCGACGGCTTATGGTAGAGAAATGAACATTCAATTCACGGGCAACAGCTCTGGTGGGCATTCCTGCAGTCTGCATGCCAATCGCACACTCCCTCAAAACTTGCGACATCTGTGGCATTGCGCTGTGTGATAAAACTGCACATTTTAGAGTGGCTTTTATTGTGGGCAGCCTAAGGCACACCTGTGCAATAATCATGCTGTCTAATCAGCATCTTGATATGCCACACCTGTGAGGTGGACGAATTATCTCGGCAAAGGAGAAGTGCTCACTAACAAAGATTTAGACAGACTTGTGAACAATATTTGAGAGAAATAGGCCTTTTGTGCACATAGAAAAAGTCTTACATCTTTGAGTTCAGCTCATGAAAAATGTGGGCAAAAACAAAAGTGTTGCGTTTATAATTTTGTTCAGTGTACATAAACACACACATACATTTATATTATATGTTTACAAACTTTTGTTAGATCGATATTTACAGCACTAATTATTATATTACTATAGAGAGAAAAACTGTCCAGTTCTGAAGATCAAACTCTTGCAGTGAATATTGAGTCTGAAATTCTCAGTATTACACCATGTCCCAAATACACGTGTGGGGGGGTGGGGGGTGTGCTGTAAAACAGTTGACTACAGATGATCTCGAACGCCGCAGCAGACATATAAATAAATAATAAATACTGCACCCATCATGAAATGCATCCAATGACACTTTTACCATGTATTTTACATATTGTATACCATATTCAGATATTGTAATCGATATGCATTTATAGAAAAAAAATGTGTTTACATTGAATACACTTACAATGGAAGTCTATGGGGAAAGACTCTGCATCGGAATAAATATTAAAATTGCAAGTTTGCAAAACATGATCACACTTTAAATCACCATCCACTTCCTTTAATTTAAATGTAAAGCAGAAGCTCTGACGTTTCGCCTTTCATCTCCTCTTGTGTCGAACTGAAGAGTGTGACATTGAACTGTTGGACAAATAATATCCAAACATTTTCCTACATGTATGTTTAATTTGAAGGACTTTTAATAATCTGAATGTTGATGTTTGTCTCTTTTTTTGTAGGACTAAAGCAAGACTGAAGATTCATCAGATACCTCCAGAAACAAAATATCAAATTCTTTATAATAGGATGTTTCTGTAAGATGCAGATGAAGAGCTGTAATTCCACACCTCCACAAGGTGGCGCTACTTACATATTCAATGTTGCCTATAATGAAACACTGGGATAAAACAGAGTTTTGTACTGTATTTTGTGTAAAATTGTTTGCTGGTTTAATAAATTCTAGTGTCTGAAACTTGTTTTCATCCATTTTGTTTTATATAACTTTCAGTGTTTGTTGGCTATTATTGGTTTGATGTTTAAGTGTAGCTTATATTTGATCAGTGAACTGTGTGTGTGGAGAATGTGACTTTATAATGCACAAAAACTCCTGAACCGTACAGAAGAACATCAAATACACTCAGCGTGAGTTAGCCTTAGCACATTGATACACTACCAGTCAAAAGTTTTGGATCGATAGGATGTTTTTAAAAGTATTTTCAGGATTTTTTGATGAATAGAAAGTTCAAAAGAACAGCCTTTAGTAACATTATAAATGTCTTTCCTGTCTCTTTTGATCAATTTAATTAATCCTTGATGAATAAAAGTATTAATTTATTTTATTTTTTTCTGACCCCAAACTTTTGAACTGCAGGATTTAATGTTACAAAAGACTTCTATTTCAAATAAATACTGTTCTTTTGAACTTTCTATTCATTAAAGAATCCGGAAATAAAAATGTTTTCAACACTGATAATAATCATAAATGTTTCTTGATCATCAAATCATCATATTAGACTGATTTCTGAAGGATCATGTGACACTGAAGACTGGAGTAATGATGCTGAATCACAGGAATAAATGACACTTTTAAATATATTAAAATAGATTTTGGCCAATTTTTTTGGTATTTTGAATCCAATAAATGCAGAAGAGACTTCTTTTAAAAACATTAAAAATCTTCCCAAAACGTTTGACTGGGAGTGTATATAACCACAATAGGACTTTATCTAATAACTTAGACAGATTAAAGAAGACTCACCATGAAAATCCTCAAACTCGGTGATCAGATACCCAGCACTGCAATGTCTTAGTCCAAACAGTGTGTTTATGCAAATGCCTGGTTCATTTGTGAAGGTTTTAGCACAGATCTGTCTTGTTTGAGCACGGTTTGTTTGGTTATTGGTGTGTGTTTGAGCACGACACATGCAGATAATTCATCTGAACAGCAGAGATGAAACGCTGGAGCTTCCAAACACAACTGTGTGCCAGAGATAAGAGAACAGGGCGATCGCTGCCCAGAGGCTGAAGAGAGAGAGTGTGTGTGTGTGTGTGTGTGTGTGTGTGTGTGTGTGTGTGTGTGTGTGTGTGTGTGTGAAAGAGAGAGAAATGTCTCTCTGTCCATCAGACGAGCTCTTTCTCTTATTCTGTGCCAAACGCCGGCAGGATGAATGTAAAGTGTTTGTTTCGTGTGTTCAGCCACACACACCCTGTCAATCTTCTGCTTGCATATTTCATCAAACACACTGAAAATGCTGAAGGTTTAATCAGGAGAAAAGTTTGTTGGCTTGTTTGTGCAGTTTGAGATGTTGGGGGTCCGAGATCTGAACATCAGCAGAAACTGCAGCAGAGAAGATGGACCAATGTGTGTGTGTGTGTGTGTGTGTGTGTGTGTGTGTGTGTGTGTGTGTGTGTGTGTGTACCTATTTTGGGGACAAATTTGTACCCAGAAGTGACCAAAACCTGACAAAATCTCCCAAAACTTCCCTTTAGGGACGTCCTCATTTGTAAATCTGGTAAAAAATAAAATAAAGTGGTTTTTAAAAAGTTTTTTTTTTTTTTTAAATGTAAAAATGCAGCAAGTTGTGTGTGATGGGTAGGTTTAGGGGTCAGGTTAGTGTGTGTGTGTGTGTGTGTGTGTGTGTGTGTGTGTGTGTGTGTGTGTGTGTGTGTGTGTGTGTGTGTGTGTGTGTGTGTGTGTGTGTGTGTGTGTGTGTCTGTGTGTGTGTGTGTGTGTGTGTGTGTGTGTGTGTGTGTGTGTGTGTGTGTGTATGTGTGAGTCTCTCTGTGTGTGTGTGTGTGTGTGTGTGTCTGTGTGTGTGTGAGTCTGTGTGTGAGAGAGAGAGAGTGTGTGTATATGTGTGTGAGAGTGTGTTTGTGTGTGTGTGTGTGTGTGTGTGTGTGTGTGTGTGTGTGTGTGTATGTGTGAGTCTCTCTGTGTGTGTGTGTGTGTGTGTGTGTGTGTGTGTGTGTGTGTGTGTGTGTTTGTGTGTGTGTGTGTGTGTGTGTGTGTGTGTGTGTGTGTGTGTGTATGTGTGAGTCTCTCTCTGTGTGTGTGTGTGTGTGTGTGTGTGTGTGTGTGTGTGTGTCTGTCTGTGTGTTTGTGAGTCTGTGTGTGTGAGAGAGAGTGTGTGTGTGTGTGAGTGAGTGTGTTTGAGTGTGTGTGTGTGTGTGTGTGTGTGTGTGTGTGTGTGTGTGTGTGTGTGTGTGTGTGTGTCTGTGTGTGTGTGTGTGTGTGTGTGTGTGTGTGTGTGTGTGTGTGTGTGTGTGTGTGTGTGTGCAAAAACTATAGCTATACAGTACTGTAGACAGGTGTGTTTTATTGATTTTTTATTGAATTTATTGAATGTTTTTCTTTGACTGCATTGAGAGTGTGATGACTGAATACCATAATAACGCATTATTAATATTAATACTAATACATAATACAATATTAATACATAATACATTTGTTTTTGTTGTTGTTGTTGTTGTTGTTTTTTTTTTTTAGAAAAAGTAATTATCCTTAAAACTTGTTAAATTGGAATTGTTTGTAAAAGTAGGGTGTCATGTAAATACAATAGCCTACAATATATATATATATATATATATATATATATATATATATATATATATATATATATATATATATATATATAAGGTAGTAAAACATTTTAAAAGGACACTTTAAAAGTTCCTCAGTAGTATTTTTTTTATAAATGGGCCAAATAATGTCAAAATTAAAATGATAAAATGATACAAAAAACATAAACAGGTTAATTTAACAACAATCAAAGCCATTCACACTGAGAGTGAGAAGTCCCGTTCGCATCACTCCTGCGCGCACCTGACGCGCCTTGCGTGCGTGCGTGCGTGCGCGCCGCCTCCTTTTCGCGCCAGTGGAGGGCACAGTTACCTCGCGCGTCGAGTGGCGTCAGCGGTCTCTAGGCAACAGGCCAGTAGTCAGTTAGTCAGTCAGTCAGTCAGATTTCTCAATCAGAGTGGAGAGAGGCGGCAGCGGCGTCGGTCATGGCATCTCACGGGTCCGGTGCACGTTTATCCGGTTCTCCGTGAACGGCATGTGAACACACCTCCGTGTTGAGCTGAAGAACAGAACCGGAGCCTTCGGTACCGACCGAACCGGGCGCATTCACGCGCATCCATCGAGTTCTCTGAGGGAATTTTACGCGACGCCGATTTCATTGTGTTAGTTTTTCCTTCTTCTTAGCTTTCTATGTCATCGTTGAAATATTCCAAACATGCTTTAGACTTCATTCATGAATTCGGTTTTAATGGACAAACTGTGGAGAAAATTTAATTGACTTTGAACTTCGTAACACGACGACTTTCCCTCAGAAAAAATGCTGAAATTTCATAATTCTGATCTATGGATTGCTTGGCTGGTCTTCTTTTGTGTGAATGGTAAGTTTTATTATTTATTATTATTTTATTTATTTAAAAACCAAACTATAAAACGCATACATTTTGTTTTATTTACTTTTTCATGTATTATTTAGTGCCGCAAATTGTTTTGTGTACTAGTTAGTTGCTGCTGTGTGCGCGCGCGTGACGTCACAAAGTCCTGCATTTACTAGGAATGTAAACAAGGTCTTAGAGGGCGATGATCTTTTAAAGTTTTATACATTTGTAGACATTTTTTTTTTTAATGACACATTTGCATATTAAAAAGGAAGAGTTTAATATATATATAAAGAAGGTCTTGGGAGCAGTTCAACATTTGAAAGATGTTAGAGAAAGTTTGACAACTGTCATGTGAAGATGTGATACACACCACATTTCCCATAATCCTCACAACCTGACTTTCAGTGGCTTTCAATGGTTTTCAGTGGTTTTCAAGGTCTTACACACTCACTGACACACACTGCTGGGGTTTGATTGCATGCATTTTTTGTGGCACGCAAAGTGCAGCTGTTCTGTGTGTGTGTGTGTGTGTGTGTGTGTGTGTGTGATCCGAACAACACAAAGCTGGATGCTGTGAAATTGTGAGTGGGTCATGATGGACATGAAGCGGATACATGGTGGCCGAGGACTCACGGACGGGCCAGACGGCGCAGGTCTGAGAGCCGTAATCCAACCAGATTATGAAGAGCACTGCTCCACGTGACGCTCTCTGACAGTCAGATGCACGTACACACACACACACACTTTCACTGTACCATCCTCTGTGGAATTGGGGTGATGTGCAAATGTTGGCCCACATGACATATGCACACAGGTATCACCCAAATACTGTCAAACTCCAGTCATATACTCCGGGATTGTGTCATTTAGGATGCATCTGTTGTGCAAAAGTGGCGTTCCTTTATTTTTTCTTGTTTTTTGGGGGAATTTCAAGATCATTTGGTGATCCAGAGCAGTTTAATTTATGCAAAACATTGTCCGTGTCTGAATATGCATTCATCCCTACTCTATAGTGTGCGTGAGAAAACGATCTGCAACGTTTAGCCTATTTTTAATTCAGTTTGGCTTGATTATGAACCGAAGTTGCATTCAGCGCAGCGACAAGAAGTGCAAGCAACTTTGGTAACACTTTATTTTAATTTAAAGTAATTACTATTGTAATGACTATAAATTACATGCAACTAGCCCTAATAGTAAGTACATGTAGTTATTATTCAGTACTTCAATGTATAATTACACTGTAACACGAACACCTTAAAATAAAGTGTAACCTATATATTTTTTTACATGCACTCTTTGTCTGTCCCTTCCTTTCAAAATCAAACCAAATTGAATTGGCATAAAGATGCATTTCTTAAATTAACTTTGCAGATTGTTTTCTCAAGGATAGGAACAAAATATGATTATTAGGTCAACATTTTTTTATTGATTTTGACTGATTAAAAGTATAAAAAAAGTGTACTGTTGTCAAACACGTTTCTTGCGACCGTCTGCTATTGTTTGCACAGGATTTACTTATTATATAGTAAGCATTTTTGAACACTTATTAGATGCTATTAAAGAGAAATTCAGTTTTTACATAATAACCTAATATTGCGCAGGAGATTATAAGAGGGAGTGATTATAAATATAAACGTTTCATATATACATATATATATATATATACAGTATTTATTTTGTTGATCTAGTTGACTAAGCGATGGTTAGGGATGCACGATATATCGGCCACCGTATCGATATCGGCCGATAAATGATAATTTTTAATGTTATCATTATCGGCCCGATAAGAAAATTTGGCCGATATATTAAAGCCGATAAATAATGTATTATTTCCGTCAACTGAGACACTTAATATGCGTACTGTTCAACATGATGGTTTTAAAATTGCTTGAAATATGATTAAAATCACTTCTAAAAGGTCTTTCATATCGGCTACATAAAATCATAACGAGAGCATTATTATAATTGTGTTTGGGACAATGGATTTAATAATGAGACTTTTATTTTTGTATTCAGGCTCCAAAAATGATATAAAAATTTGGATTTTTATATTTGGCCAATATATCGGTTATCGGCCTTCAAATATAAAGAATTATCGGTATGGCCAAAATGTGAATATCTGTGCATCCCTAGCGATGATGCTTATTCTTGCTCACATGAGGAATAGAGACATTTGTAATTGTTCTGTACCGTACACTGGCCTAATTTAACCTCCACATAACATAGTTTCTCTCTCTCTCTCTCTCTCTCTCTGTGTGTGTAAAGCATGCAGACGTTAAGCCGATGAGATAACAGCCCTGCATGTGTACATCTATCCAGACGTGTCTCATTAATACATGCATGTTTGTGATAGCATTTGCTGGTACATCCTCTGAGCAGATACGCAATGTTGTCATCTCTGCTGCAGGATCCATTTACAGAGCACTTCCAGGTGTTTAGTTCTGTTCTGAGTGAGGTTCACTTTAAACGCGGTTGTAAAGTGTCGTGAGAGCCTGGCCGACGGGTCGGGTTCAGGTTAAACCCTGTGTTTGTATCCCACAGAGGCCGTGGCGTTATGGATGCTGTTGTCGGGAAACTGGGTTGTCTTTATATTCGGTGTTCCTGAGTTCGCTGTGTTCGCCGCTGTCACTGTCAGTTTAGAGACACGTCCTTGCACATGATCGCCGGATCTTCGGTCATTAATACTGCATCTTCTGCCATTAGGAAATGGCCAGGGAGCATGAAGGCACCTTGAGGGCATGAGAGGAAAAAATGAACATGCCACACCGAACTTTACAAAGAAAAGTAGATGGATCGATAGAGACAGAGTTATGTACTTCCAACTGACCAAGTCGTCATCAGAGCTGAAATGAATGATTTGGTTCAGTGTTTTGAAGGAGAGAGAGAGAGAGAGAGAGAGAGAGAGAGAGGTTTCTCTCTGCTTGAGTATCGCTCTGCCTCGGGGTTCAGGAGCCACACCAGCGAACAGATCAATTCTGCATATTAAAGTTCATCCGAAGCCGAATGCAGCTTCACTTAGAAATCAAACCAAAACTGAATTTACATATAAAATGGATTTTTATATATATATATATATATATATATATAAACTGTGCAGATCGTTTTCTCAAGGATAGGAAGAAAGTTGGTCAGGTCAAAATTAGGTTAGATTTTTTTCCACAATGCATATTTTTTTCGTTTTTTATTGTAATGTAAATATATTTTATTTAATATATGTAATTGCGATTTCCAGTCATAAAATCTGTTGGAAATTTCTATGGCGAATAATATGGTGTAAACTGTTTTTCTGAGTGCAGTTTCTATACAATTATTTTTTAAGAAACTTCAAGTTTAAGTAAATCAAAATAGTTACTAGAAAAGTTCATTGGTCAGACATTGTGGGAAATAGTGTTAGTATTATTTTGTATATACGATTACAATATTTATTAATATATTTGATTAGCTTTTTTTTATATTTAATTTGAAGTTTTAATAATGTTGTTAGGTGCTTTTATAATTTTTATTCTATTTAGGTTTAATTTATTTTATTTCAGTTTTGGTAATTATAATTACATATATATATTTTTTCAGTTAACCAAGTTTATTCTAAAATTGTATTTTATTTTATTTCAGCTTTTTCTAATAACAAAAAAGTTTTTCTTTAGTTAACAATAACAACAGTGACTAGAGCATCTCTTGATTAGGAACTATTTAAATATGCAGCGATCTTATCAACTTAAACATAAAGAAAGTTTCTTTCTTTAGTCACTTTTTTGGCACTAAGCTACAAATGTAGCCATATTTAAAAAAATATATAATTTAGTGAACTTCCCCCTTATTCTTTTGTGTTTGAACAAAAGCGAGGGGTCGAGATGATGCTTTTTCCCTTGATTTCCTTTTTCCCGCTGAAAAGCGGAGCAGCTGGAATATGCAGAGGACAGATGGAAGTTTCCACCTCGATTATCTTCAGCTAAAAATATCCGCTCAAAAATTAAACGACCATTGGGACCGCTAGCAAAGTGCCTGAGAGAGAGAGAGAGACGGGATAGGACGCCTGCCATCCTTGCGTTTGGAGATGAGGAATAAATAAATGATAGGAGATTTTTGAGCGAGATGGAGAGTCACCTTCATGAGAAGTGAGGTTAGCGGTGGGATAAAGGTCTAACCACGACACACACATCTCACCAGAGTCCAGCTAAAACACCTCTGGCTAGTTCAGGGCTTCTCAACCGGTGGGTCGTGACCCAAAAAAGATTGTGGATAGCAAAAGAAATAGGACGCAATGATTAATATTTCTGATGGCACTATGAAAAGTGCTCTTCTACCTCTAAAAAGGGTTACAAAAATGGGTTAAGTTTTCGTAGTGACGCGATAAAAGTAGCATTTTTTGGTTCTCCACCGAGCCTCTCAGTTGGGGTTTTCACACTGGGGGCCCTATCTTGCTCCCAGCGCAATTGACTTTGTACACGACGCATGTTTCATTCCTATTTTACAGACGCACAGCGGACTTTTCCCTCCACAGACGCACGTCGGTAAATTAGGGAATGAACCTGTGCTCCCGGGCGGTTCAGCGCAAAGAGGAGGCGTGTTCCGGCGCAAACGTTCCCTGGTGCTATTTTGCAGTTTCAGAAAACAGTTCCGGCACAGACCAGGAGAAACCTCGTCTAAAGTCAGAGGCGTGTTCAGATGCTATTTTAAGAGCGCATGCTTGGCCATAATGTAGCGTGTGCACAACGCACATACACTTTGCTTCTCTCATCTACAGACAGACGCAGCAGTTCCCATTTTTGCAAACCATACATAATTACCAGGGAAAATATTACCACACGAGGGAAATCATTGTTGTGTCCATGAAGATGTGAAAAAATAGGCATAAATCTAGCTTACACATTTACCCAAATTATCATACGCCTGTTTAACCGAAGCTAATCTGGGTGTGTTTCTCCATCCCCAATGTCTCTTCTCTGTGTTTTACGGCCCTGACGAGAAGGTCGGTCTCCTCGGCTGTGAACCACTCCTGCAAATCCGCCGTTATAATAGCAATCCGCCATGGAACAAGCATGCCTGCTCTTAAAGGAATGTGAGATGTCGCTCTGATTGGTTTATTTAACGTTACGCCCAAACCACACCTATGAGTGATGAAGCGACTTCAGACCAACACATTTTAGATTTGCGTCAGGGTCGAGGTCGAGGTCCGCCCACAAAGTTACTTGCGTTGCGCGTTTGATACTTTAGTTTCAGATCGTTAAAATAGGGCCCTGGGTGTAAATGGGAACTAGCCTCCAAAAATGGTGAAAAAAAAAAAGGATTGTGGATAGCAAAAGAAATAGGACGCAATGATCTGTTTTTATAACACAATGATTAATATTTGTGATGTCTGTAAATGAACTGGCTTTGGAGTGGAGTAGCTCTCTCTGGAGATGAGAACACTTCTCCTTTGAGTCGCGTCTTTTAAAGAAACCTGTTCTTTCAGGAACCGGGCCGATCAGAGACTCAGATATTCAGTGAGCGCTTTATTCTTTTCCCTCTTCTTCTTCCTTTGAACTTTTATGTCTCCTCCAGGTGTACAACCTGGTCTCAGACTAAACTGTTAGAGTCGACAGAGATTCAAGTCTGTTTCAAGGCAAAGTTCTCGTGGAAAACTCTCTTCTACTTCTAATAAGGCTTACAAAAATGGGTTTTGTTTTCGTAGTGATGCGATAAGAAGCATTTTTGGTTCCCCAAAGAGCCTTTCAGTTGGGGGGTTTTTGCACTGGGTAACCCACTTCCAGCCAAAATAACCCTGAATTTGGTTACATGTCGTTTTTGCCAAAATAACTTGCTAGATATATGATATTCCACCATGTAAGTCAACAGTGGGCGTTTGGTTTCATTTCTTTGACATGTTCTATGCTAATTAGCCCACTTATCGTCAAAACTGATTCATCGTAGTTTTGGCCATGGTAGCCCATGAGATGTTTGATATCCCATCATGTTCCCAAGATATTCATGACATGGTCAATCTGTAGTCACAATTAAGCTATTAAACGGCTATTAGACGTCTTTTAATTGCAAAATTGCTTGCTAGTTATAGGAACTAGCCACCAAAAAATGGTTCTTCTTTGGCATTTTGGATCCTTTTATTTCTAAGAGTGAACATCTGATAATAGTGAAGCAGTGTTTGTTCTCAGAGACGGATATCCAAGACGTCTTTCCGAGACATCTGTCTGTGACATCACTCAGCTTATGGAATTCCTGTAATTCCAGAGGATTAAGAATGTTGGACGATGGAAGCTTTATCTAAATATTTGAAACATTGACAACGTGACAGTGCAAAATTTTTTTTGCACGATGTCTTATAAACGCGGTCTTAATATGCAGAGACAAAATAATAATCCATTTGTAGGTTGGAATCCCCTAGATGTGACTGAAATTAAACACTGATCTGTGTGTTTGAGGACACAGCTGCATTTGCCTTTTGGGACCCGATTATCTGTTTGTCTGAACAATGGAAGACCAGTGAAGAGATTGGGGAAAATGTTTGAAAACAATTATAATTATGTCAGGATTCGATACATATCACGATACTGAACTCACGATACGATATTATCGCGATACTTTCAAGCGTATGTGACTCTGGATCACAAAAGCAGTCACATGTCGCACGGCAATACATATGGGTCAAAATGATCGATTTTTCTTTTATACCAAAAATCATTAGGATATTACGTAAAGATCATGTTCCATAAAGATATTTTGTACATTTCCTACTGTAAATATATAAAACATGTATTTGTGTGAGTGAATGCAGCACAATCGCCAACATAAATGAACAACTTTAAAGGAGATTTTCTCAATGTTTAGATTTTTTTGCTCCCTCAGATTCCAGATTTACAATAGTTGTATCTCGACCAAATATTGTCCGATCATAACAAACCATACATCAATGGAAAGCTTATATATTCAGCTCTATGATTATGTATAAAGCTCAATTTCAATAAATTTACCCATGTGACTGGTTTTGTGGTCCAGGGTCACACATGATAAAAGGTTAACAAAAAATGAACTGTTGATTAAAATTAATTTTGATTTTTTTTGATTAAAGTTAAATTTGGTGTTTCATTGTGTGTGTAAGTGAATAGTCTTGGACTTGATGCTGAAACCCAATGAACCGACAATAGAGACGCCAGAATAACAATATTCATGATTCTGAAGCTGAAAATACTGAATTATTGTAGATGAATATGCTTGATCTCTGTCACTGACTAGATATATTTACAATAATGTCGGCCACTTTTACTGGTAACAAAAGACACTTGGCATTATCAGGACACACACATATTCCCCCACTGCATTATTATACATCATATTCAACATTATATATAGTAGTTTAATGTAGTACTGACACTAAAACTCTGAAAAGCTTTTTCGCATTTCTGCATTTGATTCCATTTTAGATTTGAGTTAAGCAAGTGAAAATATTCTGTGTGCAAGAAAACACACACACACACACACACACACACACACACACACACACACACACACACACACACACACACACACACACACACACACACACACACACACACACACACACACACTCCAGATACTGTTTGCAGTCAGGAGTGATTCTGTGGTTGTGATTGCAGAGGCTGATATAAATCAATAGGTCAGAGGTGTGTGTTGTCTTTAGTAATAGTGTGTGTGCTGTAATGCTGCTAGCACCGCAGTCCAGCAATTCAGAACAAAGATGAAGGTCCTTTCTATCTCGTTTCTCATTTTCTCGTTTGCAACCGCCATTAATGTCCAATTTTTTCTCTGTGTTTTTTTTAAATTGGATATGAAGAAAAAAAAAATCCTTCTTTAGAGGATTTGCAGTAAAACAACAACAACAACAACAACAACTCACCTTTGGATAAAAGCCAACAAGATTTTTACATGTTCTAAACAAAATATATGAGTGATTTTTCCACAATGTTAGGGATTGTACTTACATGCAAACTGTTCTGATATTTAAATATGGCTATAGTTCATGTGATTTGTGCAAATCGATAAAATATGCATTTTAATTTAGGACGTCTCCCATTTTTGTTCAGGCCAATTAATTGTTTATTAGGCTCAAATGTGAAGTTTATAATTTTATAAAACTGTTTTTTTTTTTTAAATCAAAACTGACCTGTAAAGTTGTTACTTTACTCTACACAATACCAAAAACATGTAGTTCTAATATCAGAATTTTCTGAAACAATGTCAACTTCTGATACCAATAATTCTTTTCAACAAAATACCTTGGTTGTGATGTTCATATAAATTCACAGAACAATTCAACGCGCTTAGAATTTTTTTTCAATGTGGTTCTATATAAAACTCTAGGGTTCAGTTTTTAAAGAACTCTTTATACCAAAAAGGTTCTACATGAGTCTTAAATATGTCTTAAACAATTGCTTACGTTCATGTTTAATGTGTTATTTAAACATTTTCTAGTGATAGGGCGTGTTTACAAGCTGTTTAATTCATAAAATTTAATTAAAATGAAAAAAATAAAATAATAATAATTAAATTAATTAATGAAAACTAAATCAATAAAAGTATCTGGAAGGCTCTATTAATGAAGCGCCTGACGGAACCCTGAAGATTCCATATAGAACCTTTTCTCTGAAGATTGTGGCTTCTTAAATAAACATTCAATCTATTTCAAGTCACTAAAGGTCATGTTCCAGCTCTTCACTGGCTGTGTTTCTGTGAGCTGTAAAATAACAGCAGATGTACGGCGACGCTGAGCAAAGAACAGGGTCATTTTCTGCTCGTCTTGCTTTAGTATTTACACCTTCTCTCTTCATCACTGGGAATCAATATCTGACCACAGAGAGCACTTGCTGTGGGCAGTTAACATGAACACTGTTACAGTCGAGATCTAATCAATAGCTGTTACTGGTTTAAATAGATCGTTAGTGCAGGTGGGCACGCGCGTGTCTGAGCTTTTACAGGAGCTTGACTTGCAACCCTCTACACACACACCTTGGCAATAGAATATACATTACAATACATTTCTTTCATATTATATATATATATATAATTCCACCAGATCATCTTATCTTTGTAAAATGGCACAGCTTTTTAAATATCTAAATGTACACTCAGTCAATCAAGCATTATATTATGATATTATGATAATCAAGCATTATTTAATGATATAACTTTAGTAATTAGAACTAAAACTTGATAATCATGCATGCATGCATATTTGTCATTTTAACTGAACTTAGGACTGGTGGTGGTGCTTAAGATAATGTTGGTCATTCAGTGTTACTGTAATAGTGTTAAAAAAAGTAATAGTAATTCATAATAGTAATTATTATTAAAAGATAATAATTTTACTACTAATTCTACTACTAATAATGATAATATATCAATAATTCATATAATATATGAATAATTCCAGATGAACACGAAAAATACAAACAAGAATATGGTTTACATGTAGAGGGTCGATTTTGCGTGGTATGTAAGACTCTCGCTCTGTCTCTCTCTTTGTGTGTGTGAGAAACGCGAAGGCCAGTCATGCGCCTTCACACTAGAGTTTACGGTACGTCAATGTGAATTTGAAATACTAGTACAGACGGAGAGCGAATTCAGGGAAACTCTCAAGCGCTCAGTCAGTGTACAACGAGTGAAAATATATGCTAAACTTATCCTCAGCATCTAACACACACACACACACACACATTGGCGAGTAAAATCTAAGAATTTATTAGCCAATGGCTAATGATAGACCTTATTTAGTCGCCCTGAGTGAAATGTACTCGCATTATAGAGGGTTGTCTTGGAAGAATCGTATAAGATGTGTTTGAGTTCATAACGAAATCTCTGACTTGTGATTGCAGATTTTGGTATATTGGCAAAGTGAGCACAGTTTGAGGCATTGTTTGGATCTCTTCAGGGAAAACACATGAGATTACCAAGGTCATTTCTTCAGTAGAAGCACTTTAAGAGGCCCTTTTAAGTGTTCTTCTAAACACACACTTGTATGTTCGGGTGGAGTCAGAACATCTCTGAACATCTGCCACAATAAGTACCTACTCTTGAGAGTATGCGATTTCGGACGCAGCTATGGTGACTTATTTAGTTCCCGAATGAATCAATTGCATTTAAACAAATCAGTTGAATGTATGATTTATTGACTGACTTGTGAATGATAGTCACTTGTTTCGTTCCTGAATGAATCGGTGTGTTTGAACGAATTGGTTGAATGAATGATTCACTGACTCACTTGTTTCGTTCCTGAATGAATCAGTTTATTTGAACGAATTGTTTGAATGAATGATTCACTGACTCACTTGTTTCGTTCCTGAATGAATCAGTGTGTTAAAATGAAGCATTCGCGTGATTCAGAGACTCATAAAGACAGTGGCTTATCTCCTTCCTTAATGAATTAGCATTGTTGAATGAATCATTTGAATGCATGAATCAATGAATCACTCATAAAGACTTCTAGTGTTCTTCTAAACATGCGCATTGTTCGGGTGGAGTCAGAACATCTCTGAACATCTGCAGGTCAGAGCTTTCTATCCGAATAACCTCTCGATTTATGCAGAGACAGATTCATACCTCTCATTTGTCTCTCCACCATATGGAAATCTCGAACAGCAGAAGCTCATCTGTCCTGTCAGATCTGTCGCTCCCTCTTCAATCTGTTCCTTCTGTCACAGGACGAACGGATGGTGGGGATGCGGGAACCGGATGGCTCATTTCTTACTGAAGACGTTTGGAGATTGCAGCTGAGGCTTTATGTCTGCTTGATACAATATCTGAAATTAATTTCATCTCGAAAGAGAAAGAATAGCCGGGGTGATTTTGCTTATAGCCACCAGTATGACTGGTTTATTTTATAACACAGACTTAGTCTAGTAGTTAATTTATAATATTAGTTGACATTTCATGCTGAAAAACAGGCAGTGATTATTAAACTGACGGAAGATTCGTTATCCTTATAAAAGCAAGTGAATGGGTTCAATAAATGAATCATTGACTCACTCAATGAATGATTCAATGACTCATTCGTACTGATAGTTGGTTGTTTTCTTCATGAATTAATCAGTGACTTAAAATAAATTGTTTGAGTGATTCAATGACTCACTCATAATAATTGTAACTTATTTAGTTCCTGAATGAATCTGTGTGTTTAAGCGAATTGGTTAAACAAATGATTCACTGACTCATTCGTAATGATGGTCACTTGTTTTGCTCCTGAATCAGTCAGTGTATTTGAATAAATCGTTAGAATGAATGATTCACTGACTCACTTATAATGATAGTCACTTGTTTCGTTCCTGAACGAATCAGTGTGTTTGAATGAATCGGTTGAATGAATGATTCACTGACTCGCTCGTTTTCTTCGTGAATGAATCAGTGTATTAGAATGAAGCATTTGAGTGATTCACTCATAAAGACAGTGGCTTATCTCGTTCCTTAATGAATTAGCATTTTTGAATGAATCATTTGAATGCATGAATCAGTGAATCATTAATAAAACGATCACTTGTCATCACTTACAAACAATGTAACCTGCAGAAAGAGTCACTAAAAAACATCACTAATTCACTGACCTACTTACTAACTTGTTTGTAAATATCATCTCACATCATATGACTCTTTAAACAGAAAAAAAGAAAGTTTTCGTAAACTATTAGACATGTTTATTGCAGTGAAAGCACAGGAAAGGTCTGGAATGATGTGTGTGTGTGTGTGTTTCAGTTGTAGGTCATTTGTCTTCATGTGTTCGGGAACCCATCTGTAGGACGTGACGCATCTCAAACCAACCGTTTTACCAGATAATTCTCTCCCGCTTCTGCCTCTGAATCGCACACATCAGCGCAGAGCGCCTCACGAGGGCCGCCTGAAATCAAACGCACAACACCTCTTCGTCACGTTGACATTCCAGCTCTACAATTGAACCAAAATTGACCCGTACGAGCCGAGATCATTAAGAAGATAATGAAAGGACTAATGACACACACACAGAGCAGATATTAGTGTCACTGATCGCTGTGTGACCCATTAGTTTGAGCCTGCACAGAAAGGCTTTTTTAAGTAGATTCAGGCTATTGGAGAGGCTTTAGTGGACACGTGTGTGTGTGTGTGTGTGTGTGTGTGTGTGTGTAAGATAAGGATAATAGTTTGTCAAACAGTGAAATGCTCCTCTGTGTATTCAGGCCAAATCTTCCGCTAAAACAGGCTCAGCTGAGCAGATTAGTGGGCAATGATTTTATAGATTATGGATAATTTCTGGATTTGATATATATCGGACGGCACTCTCAGTCTCTATTCATCCGTCTTTATATCATCTGGTTCTCTCTTCCTATGGACTTTTATGTCGATATACATCAAACTAGTAATCACAGTGCACACTAGCGTACAAAAGTTTGGGGTTGGGAACATTTTTAAGTGTTCTGCTCATCAAGCCTGCATTTATTTGATTAAAAATACAGTAAAATCTGTAATATTGTGAAATATTATTACAATTTAAAATAGAAGTTTTCTATGTGAATATATAGTAAAGTGTAATTTATTCCTGTGATCAAAGCTGAATTTTCAGCATCATTACTCCAGTCTTCAGTGTCACATGATCCTTCGGAAATGTGTGTGTGTATATAATATATATATATATATATATATATATATATATATATATATACAGTGCAATGCATAAGTGAATACACCCATGCTAAAGTTGCATAAAAAGAGGAATAAAAAATCATATTTTGGAAATTGAACTTAATGCCTTAATTTAAAAAATTAGGAAAAATCCAACCTTTAAGGACACCAATTTTCTTTGTGAATGAATAATGTATCGTAAATAAATAAATGTTCTTCCTTAAAATACAGGGTGCATAAGTGAGTACACCCCTATGTTAAATTCCCATAGAGGCAGGCAGATTTTTATTTTTAAGTGTTTAAAAAAAAAAAAAAAAAAATTAGGATACTATGCATCCTGATAAAGTTCCCTTGGCCTTTGGAATTAAAATATCCCCACATCATCACATAGCCTTCACCATACCTAGAGATTGGCATGAGGTACTTTCCATAAGATCATCTCTCAATGCAAATCAAACTAGCTTTTAGGCTAACTTAAATAAAACCATGCCAATCTCTAGGTATGGTGAAGGCTATGTGATGATGTGGAGCTATTTTAATTCCAAAGGCCAAGGGAACTTTATCAGGATGCATAGTATCCAAAAAAAAAAAAAAAAAAATACTTAAAAATAAAAATCTGCCTGCCTCTATGGGAATTTAACATAGGGATGTACTCACTTATGCACCCTGTATTTTAAGAAAGAACATTTATTTATTTACGATACATTATTCATTCACAAAGAAAATTGGTGTCCTTAAAGGTTGGATTTTCCCTAATTTTTTAAATTAAGGCATTAAGTTCAATTTCCAAAATATGATTTTTTATTCCTCTTTTTAGTCAACTTTAGCATGGGTGTATTCACTTATGCATTGCACTGTATATGCTGTTAGTGACAGATCTTTATCTTCATCTGTATTCCTCAGACTGTCCATCATACATAATTAATGCTGTTGTTTTCTCGTCGGTCATCAGACTATAAACATCATTGACAAACCCAACTCATCATTAACGTGAAGTATAGCGGATCTCAGTTACTTTATTTTAAGGTGTCATTGTTACAGTGTAATTATATATTTAAGTGCTGAGTAATATTAATTAACATCATGTTAGGGTAGGATTAGGGTTTGGTTGAGGGTTAGTTGCATGTAAATATGCATAATTTACTGTTATTACTATGGTAAGTACATGTAACAAGGACACTGTAAAATAAAGTGTTATTTCTCACAGATTTTGCTGTATGTTTCACAGGTTCTCCTGTGACTCTTTGCACTTTTATTGCGATTCTTGCTGTCAAAAACTTGTCCAGAGTCGTCTTCTGAACTCCAGCGCACGTGTTTCTCTCTACGGTAAAAACCAACAGTGATGGATGTATTTTTGGACTCGCTCTATTCCCAGCTCACATCCGTCTAGGAATAGCTGGATATCTCCTCTTTTTCACATCTCCCTTGACTCAACAGTTTTTCCCCTCACTTTCTCACGTTCTTTTAAATGTGATTTGCACACTTGCAAAGAACAAATGCGTATGTAAATGTCTCTCTGCGACTGATTCATGCATGTATTAGTCTATTAATGAGCGAGTCTCTTCAACACGCCGGTTAAACAATTAAGCACAACGTCGAACAACGCCAGCCGTTCCCTGAGCTCTGACTTCCAGACATTTACAGCACACGACCGGAGCGTGAAACCTGATATTAGGCTCTCTAAATACGACTCGGAGAAAAGTGTGATAAAAGCCCGACTCCCCTTCAAATGATTACACGGCCTCACTCGATGAAAATGAGCTCAATTATAATTAATCCTGATTTAAATACTGCTGCAGGAATTAATTACACATTAGCATAAGGCTGAGTTCTTTGATAGTCTGTGTGTGTAGCGCACAGAGAAAGACTGGAGATAAGCTAATATTAAATCTCGTATGGACGTGCAGAAGTGGATTCGATCTTGCTGTGTTCTTGTGAAATGAAGATTTTCTGTTGAGATAAAGTTGTTTTTTAATGATCCAAACATGCATTGTTTGCACTCCAGACTTTAATCTCAATTTGTTTGTTGCTTAGGTGAGATGAGCTGTTACTTTACTAATCGATTACTCTTACAAAGTATAAGTATACTTCATTTTATTAAGTTTACTGAAGTAAAGTTCAAGTATATTTTTAAGTATACTTTATGTAGTATGCATACTAATATCAATGTTTGAGTAGTATGCTTATAAGTGTACTGTTTCAATACTACTCGGGACTAAATTGGCCCACTTTTTAGTGTATAAAAGTATACTTTATGTAGTATGCATACTAATATCAATGTTCGAGTAGTATGCACTTTTTAGTGTATAAAAGTATACTTTTTGTAGTATGCGTACTAATATCAATGTTCAAGTAGTATACTTATAAGTGTGCTGTTTCAATACTACTCGGGACTAAATTGGCCCACTTTTTAGTGTATAAAAGTATATTTTTAAGTATACTTTATGTAGTATGCATACTAATATCAATGTTCTAGTACTAGCCTATACTTATAAGTGTGCTGTTTCAATAATACTCGGGACTAAATTGGCCCACTTTTTAGTGTACAAAAGTATATTTTTAGGTATACTTTATGTAGTATGCATACTAATATCAATGTTCTAGTACTAGCCTATACTTATAAGTGTACTGTTTCAATACTGCTTGGGACTAAATTGGCCCACTTTTTAGTGTATAAAAGTATATTTTTAAGTATACTTTATGTAGTATGCATACTAATATCAATGTTCTAGTACTAGCCTATACTTATAAGTGTACTGTTTCAATACTGCTTGGGACTAAATTGGCCCACTTTTTAGTGTACAAAAGTATATTTTTAAGTATACTTTATGTAGTATGCATACTAATATCAATGTTCTAGTACTAGCCTATACTTATAAGTGTACTGTTTCAATACTGCTTGGGACTAAATTGGCCCACTTTTTAGTGTACAAAAGTATATTTTTAAGTATACTTTATGTAGTATGCATACTAATATCAATGTTCTAGTACTAGCCTATACTTATAAGTGTACTGTTTCAATACTGCTTGGGACTAAATTGGCCCACTTTTTAGTGTATAAAAGTATATTTTTAAGTATACTTTATGTAGTATGCACACTAATATCAATGTTCTAGTACTATACTTATAAGTGTGCTGTTTCAATAATACTCGGGACTAAATTGGCCCACTTTTTAGTGTACAAAAGTATATTTTTAGGTATACTTTATGTAGTATGCATACTAATATCAATGTTCTAGTAGTATACTTATAAGTGTACTGTTGCAATACTGCTCGGGACTAAATTGGCCCACTTTGTAGTGTATAAAAGTATACTTTTAAGTAATGTGTACTAACTACGTTTTCCATTTTTACTGCAACTATACAAGTGAACTTATAGGTATAGTGATAGTTTACGAGTTACTTGTAGCACATTTTTTAGTTTATGAAAGCACACTTTGAATTATAGGCTACTCTCAGTAATCAAACTACGTTTTCTTGAATTGAACTAAATATCTATACTGTATAATTTTTCTGCACTTTAAGTACACTATATATATTTCTAGGTTTTTATTTTTATTCGTCAAATACCTTTAACTCTACTTTAGTAGATTTGAAGTAAATTCCAGTGGATTACACAAAAATTCAGATTTCAGAAGATTCAGAATTAGAAACATATCTATTTTCTTTATAAATCAATATTTTCAAACAATGTAAGTTTAGTATGTAAAACTAAGTGACAAATGTATTTAATAGGCTACTCAATCAAGAGTAAACACAACTACAAGTATACTTAGATTACTTAATTATAGTGCCAAATACACTATAATATATAGTGTATATCTAACAAATATAATTTTTTATCAGTATAAGTCAAGTATACTTAAGTGTAATTTTAAGTATATTTCTGAGAAGTTCATAAAAAGTAGACAAAGAATGCTCTCTTGTTTTTAGTTTAAAAGAAGTATACTAATGGCACACTTGAGTAAACGTGTTTTTTGTAAGGGCAAACGCACCATTTTCACCTGCTGGACCATAAAGGAGTGTAAAAATCCCACTATGCACATTAGAGGCCTGAGAAAACCCCAACTAAAACTTTTTTTTCCCCCAGTTTTGGCCGGCTTAATCTTTTTCAGTTTATTCATTATTCATTATCTCACTTTGCTTTTACTTAGAATATTCAATTTTATCTGAATTAAGTTCATTTTCATTTAATATTTATTCGCTGCTGCATTAAATGTTAAAGTGATCACATTAAATCGTGTTGCATTAAAAACTCAACGCCAGAAAAAGTGTGTATAAGGGCTGAGAATGAAACAGGAAGTGATGTCATGCAGCTCGTCTTGTTTCCTGCTCAGTCCCCTTTTGTCGCAGGAAGCTTTTTCGTGTTTTACTGATGGATTTGTGTTTTTCTCACATCAGTGATTTAGACGCAGGTGTGCTCTCATTAGACGAGCATCAGCTGATTGTTGTCTCATGTTTTTATGTTTTGACTTTTTCTAAATGGTTTATCAAAAGAGTTAAGTCGTGATTGATTGATTGATTGATTGGTTGATTTGTCACTTGTTTTCAGCTGTATTTACACTGTTTTATCATTGCTTTTGTTAGGTTTATTAACTTGTCATTTTGTGACATCTGGAGTTAATTTTCTACTCAAAATGACACATTCATACTCAAAAACAATATTGTGTACCAAGGATTAAGGTCTCGGGTGCTATATTCCTTCTATTAGTATGAAATCTATACAATATCTATTGTAAAAAGGCATATTGTCTCATGTTTTTATGTTTTGACCTTGTGAAATAAAGATTTTCTGTTGAGATAAAGTTGTTTTTTAATGATCCAAACATGCATTGTTTGCACTCCAGAGTTTAATCTCAATTTGTTTGTTGCTTAGGTGAGATGAGCTGTTACTTTACTACTCGATTACTCTTACAAAGTATAAGTATACTTCATTTTATTAAGTTTACTGAAGTAAAGTTCAATTATATTTTTAAGTATACTTTATGTAGTATGCATATTAGTATCAATTTTCTAGTAGTATACTTATAAGTGTACTGTTTCAATACTACTCAGGACTAAATTGGCCCACTTTTTAGTGTATAAAAGTATTTTTAAGTATACTTTATGTAGTATGCATACTAATATCAATGTTCTAGTAGTATACTTATAAGTGCACTGTTTCAAGTTACTTAGGACTAAATTGGCCCACTTTTTAGTGTATAAAAGTATTTTTAAGTATGCTTTATGTAGTATGCATACTAATATCAATGTTCTAGTAGTATAATTATAAGTGTACTGTTTCAGTACTACTCAGGACTAAATTGGCCCACTTTTTAGTGTATAAAAGTATTTTTAAGTATACTTAATGTAGTATGCATACTAATATCAATGTTCTAGTACTGTTTCAATACTACTCGGGACTAAATTGGCCCTTTTTTAGTGTATAAAAATAAATTTGTAAGTATACTTTATGTAGTATGCACACTAATATCAATGTTCTAGTAGTATACTTATAAGTGTGCGGTTTCAATACTACTCGGGACTAAATTGGCCCACTTTTTAAGTGTATAAAAGTATATTTCTAAGAATACTTCATGTAGTATGCACACTAATATCAATGTTCTAATAGTATACTTATAAGTGTACTGTTTCAATACTACTCAGGACTAAATTGGCCCACTTTTTAGTGTATAAAAGTATATTTTTAAGTATACTTTATGTAGTATGCATACTAATATCAATGTTCTAGTAGTATACTTATAAGTGTAATGTTTTAATACTACTCGGGACTAAATTGGCCCACTTTTTAGTGTATAAAAGTATATTTTTAAGTATACATTATGTAGTATGCATACTAATATCAATGTTCTAGTAGTATACTTATAAGTGTAATGTTTTAATACTACTCGGGACTAAATTGGCCCACTTTTTAGTGTATAAAAGTATATTTTTAAATATACTTTATGTAGTATGCATAAGTGTACTGTTTCAATACTGTCAATACTACATATGTTTTATGTTTTGACTTTTTTAAATGGTTTATGGAAGGAGTAAGTTTTGCATTACAGTGATTTTACCGCAGTAAAGAGTTGTTTTTAACGTCCTCGAGTGGCTTTTATCAAGCGCTGGTGCGAGCCTGAAACTGGCCGCTGTAAATACTGTGTCTTTCTCCTCGAACCCTCAACCATGCCAGGCATTCTGTCCTCGAGCCGGTTTCCCTGGCAATGGAGGGCCGTCTCTGTGGTTATGGTGTCCCAGCGAAGCCTCTGGAGCCAGACACGGCTTGTGTGCTTTGTTCAGTTTATTAGCATGTGAATGCATCGTTGCAGAAGAGTTTCCCAGGAACAACGGACTCCCTGTTCCAGCGGCCCTCAGAAAGCCCTCATGACGCGCTGGCCGTTGCCTTTAGGGGCCGTTTGTCATGTGCTTATTTTTATTTTATATTTTTTATTGCGATTTTAGGATCATGTCACCAGTCTCGAGTCGCACGGGTATATCTGTGGCAATCGCCAACAATACATTGTATGGGTCAAAATGATAGAATTTTCTTTTATGCCAAAAATCATGAGGATATTAAGTAAAGATCATGTTCCATGAAGATATTTAGTAAATTTCCTACCGTAAATATATAAAGCATGTATTTGTGTGAGTGAATGCTGCACAATCGCCAACATAAATGAACAACTTTAAAGGAGATTTTCTCAATGTTTCGGATTGCCCTCAGACTCCAGATTTACAATAGTTGTATCTCGACCAAATATTGTCCTATCATGATAACAAACCACACATCAGTGGAAAGCTCATTTATT
>NC_138227.1:4542828-4585328 GCF_964197995.2 Scardinius erythrophthalmus
ATATGTGTGTTTATGCTGCATGAGTAAATATATCTGCAATATATTACACATGCAGTGCCCTATCTGATCGCATATACATCTATATAAGTGCATTACTGAATATAAAATTACAGACATTATGATATATTAGCAATATATCATCACATATTTTTCAATATATGAAAAGTGGCAAATCCTTATGTATTATTCAATATATTAACACAATATATTATTCTGTACATGTTCAAATATAATGTTATATAATTGAATATATAGGGAAATATATATTTTCTCTAACACACACACACACACACACACACACACACACACACACACACACACACACACACACACACACACACACACACACACACACACACACACACACACTCTCTCTTCCACTGCCTGTTTTAGTTTCAGTGCATCTGTCATTGAAATGAATGTGCGTATTGTTAACGCATGTCTAAATTAAGCTTGCATGAGGCTTTCTGAAAGGTACTGTACGTTGAATGATTAATGATCTTTGTGGGATAATGTAGGTTAAGTCTCAGGAGATTAAGAAAATAAATATTCATAGGGGAATACTTGATTAAAGCTGCACTCAGTAATTTGTTCATTATTAAAGTTTTACACATTAAGAAGTTAATAGTGCATTTAATAGTGCATTTTCGTGCATTTAGCATCTAGAAGAAAGCGCTGCATTAGAGTCTCCTTGCTGCTGATTGGTGAAATGTGTTTAAAGCGTCTGTTTGTGGGACATTTCATGTCCATCTATCACTTCATGACATTCAGCACACAGAAATCAATCGTGCACAGGGCAGGTTGAGTCTCGCTCTCGCTCACCGGCTGGTTAAAGACGTTTATGGTGACGGAGGGTCCAGTGTTTGCTCAGAAACAGCCACTGATGGATGTGACACTCACAAACCTTCAGGCTGAAGCCCATCGGCCCAAAACTACTCACACAGTGGACCTTAAAAAGACAATAAAGTGAGATTTTATTTTATTTATTTTGTTTTATTTGTCTTTTTGTTTAATTTAATTTAGTTGTCTCGTATCATTTTATTTTATTTATTATGTTTTATTTGCCTTGTTTATTAATTTGTCTTGTATCATTTTTATTTTGTATTTTATTTTGTATTTTTATTTTTGTCTTGTATTTATTTATTTGTCTTGGATAATTTTTTGTTTTATTTTATTATGTTCTGTTTCTCTTGTATTGTTTTGGTTAATTTTTTTTGTCTTGCATTTTATATTTTATTTATTTTGTTTTATTAGTCTTATATTGTTTTGTTTTATTTATTTGTCTTGGATAATTTTTCATTTTATTTATTATGTTTTATTTGTCTTGTATTATTTAATTAAATTTAATTTGTCTTGGAATTTTTTTTATGTAATTTTCTATTTAATTTTAATTATTTATTCGTCTTGCATTTTTTTTTGTCATGTATTTTTTTTTTTACTATTTTATTTTATTTCCAGACACCAGAAATAGAAATGTGCCGTCTGTCAACTAAAGGTGCATCTTTATTCATTTGGAGCTTCATTGAAGAAACTATGAAACTGTGAAGCCAGAGGATAAATAAATGCACACATAATTCCCATGATGCTTTGAAATGATTGTCAGTACGATCTTCCCCATGGTCCACCTGTAAAAGATAGTAAACTGAGGTTTGATTTGAGGCAGTGAACCATGAAGACCATCACAGCTGCTTAGAGAACAGGTATTGATCCATTTCACATCGCCTGGTTTCAGGGGAAACTGTTGACAGTGTAAGACAAGCAGAAGGAGAAATGTTGCTAACATTTTACAATAAGGTTCAGTAGTTAACATTAGTTAATGCACTAACTAACATGAACAAAGATGAAAAAATACTGTAATGTATGTATTGCTCATGGTTAGTTCATGTTAACTAATGAACCTTATTGTAAAGTGTTACTGAAATGTTTGAGTTCATATTGAGATTTTGTTTGCAGACTTTGGCAGGTGTGAGCACAGTTTGAGACATTCTCGAGTGAAAGTTAACAAGTCTTTTTGTTCTCAGTTTATTCTCATCTCTGTATAGGAGAAACAACTGATATTGAAGAGGGCTTATTTTGAGATCAAAGACACATGATGTCACAATGAAGTCATCACCTACTGATTTGTGTTCCATCAGTCTATGGCATGTTCAGAGGCGCTAGTGTGCCGCCGTATCCATGGAAACAGACATTCGCGCGCCGTTAGCAACCATTGTTCGCTGCGGTAATGGGTGGAAATTCTCGCTGAAGTGATTCAGCGGCTGAAATTAACTTTAGCAACAGAGCAGACGGTCAAACACACTCTAGTTACAGCAGTGACAAACCTTCACGATTAGCAGCATTTAAATAAATAAAAACACTAATAAATTGGAAGTGGTTCAGACGATTGGAAATGACAGTCTGCAATCAGAAAAATAGACAGAGTGACAGAACGACAGAAATGGCTCATGGGTTTTTCCCACCTTGTGTGCTGCCAAGAAGCGAGTGTTTTCACCAGCCTGAGCTCTTGAGGACATTCAGCTTTATATGTCTATATATTCAGCTCTGTATGTCTATATATTCAGCTCTATATGTCTATATATTCAGCTCTATATGTCTATATATTCAGCTCTATATGTATATATATTCAGCTCTATATGTCTATATATTCAGCTCTATATGTCTATATATTCAGCTCTATATGTCTATATATTCAGCTCTATATAGTCTATATATTCAGCTCTATATGTCTATATATTCAGCTCTATATGTCTATATATTCAGCTCTAAATGTCTATATATTCAGCTCTATATGTCTATATATTCAGCTCTATATGTCTATATATTCAGCTCTATATGTCTATATATTCAGCTCTATATGTCTATATATTCAGCTCTATATGTCTGTATATTCAGCTCTATATGTCTATATATTCAGCTCTATATGTCTGTATATTCAGCTCTATATGTCTATATATTCAGCTCTATATGTCTATATATTCAGCTCTATATGTCTATATATTCAGCTCCATCTAGTCTATATATTCAGCTCTATATGTCTATATATTCAGCTCTATATGTATATATATTCAGCTCCATCTAGTCTATATATTCAGCTCTATATGTCTATATATTCAGCTCTATATGTCTATATATTCAGCTCTATATGTCTATATATTCAGCTCTATATGTCTATATATTCAGCTCTATATGTCTATATATTCAGCTCCATCTAGTCTATATATTCAGCTCTATATGTCTATATATTCAGCTCTATATATTCAGCTCTATATGTCTATATATTCAGCTCTATATGTCTATAGATTCAGCTCTATATGTCTATATATTCAGCTCTATATGTCTATATATTCAGCTCTATATATTCAGCTCTATATGTCTGTATATTCAGCTCTATATGTCTATATATTCAGCTCTATATGTCTGTATATTCAGCTCTATATGTCTATATATTCAGCTCTATATGTCTATATATTCAGCTCTATATGTCTATATATTCAGCTCTATATGTCTGTATATTCAGCTCTATGTCTATATATTCAGCTCTATATAGTCTATATATTCAGCTCTATATGTCTGTATATTCAGCTCTATATGTCTATATATTCAGCTATGTATGTCTATATATTCAGCTATGTATGTCTATATATTCAGCTCTATATGTCTATATATTCAGCTCTATATATTCAGCTCTATATGTCTATATATTCAGCTCTATATAGTCTATATATTCAGCTCTATATGTCTGTATATTCAGCTCTATATGTCTATATATTCAGCTCTATATAGTCTATATATTCAGCTCTATATGTCTGTATATTCAGCTCTATGTCTATATATTCAGCTATGTATGTCTATATATTCAGCTATGTATGTCTATATATTCAGCTATGTATGTCTATATATTCAGCTATGTATGTCTATATATTCAGCTCTGTATGTCAATATATTCAGCTCTGTATGTCTATATATTCAGCTCTATATGTCTATATATTCAGCTCTATATGTCTATATATTCAGCTCTATATGTCTATATATTCAGCTCTATATAGTCTATATATTCAGCTCTATATGTCTGTATATTCAGCTCTATATGTCTATATATTCAGCTCTATATAGTCTATATATTCAGCTCTATATGTCTATATATTCAGCTCTATATGTCTATATATTCAGCTCTATATGTCTATATATTCAGCTCTAAATGTCTATATATTCAGCTCTATATGTCTATATATTCAGATCTAAATGTCTATATATTCAGCTCTATATATTCAGCTCTATATGTCTATATATTCAGCTCTATATAGTCTATATATTCAGCTCTATATGTCTGTATATTCAGCTCTAAATGTCTATATATTCAGCTCTATATGTCTATATATTCAGATCTAAATGTCTATATATTCAGCTCTATATATTCAGCTCTATATGTCTATATATTCAGCTCCATCTAGTGTATATATTCGGCTCTATATATGGGATACTTTCCATAAGATCATCTCTCAATGCAAATCAAACTAGCAATTAGGCTAACTGAAATAAAACCATGCCAATCTCTAGGTGTGGTGAAGGCTATGTGATGATGTGGGGCTATTTTAATTCCAAAGCCCAAGGGAACTTTATCAGGATGCATAGTATCCTAAAAAAAATAAATAAAAAATACTTAAAAATAAAAATCTGCCTGCCTCTATGGGAATTTAACATAGGGGTGTACTCACTTATGCACCCTGTATTTTAAGGAAGAACATTTATTTATTTACGATACATTATTCATTCACAAAGAAAATTGGTTTCCTTAAAGGTTGGATTTTTCCTAATTTTTTAAATTAAGGCATTAAGTTCAATTTCCAAAACATGATTTTTTATTCCTCTTTTTAGTCAACTTTAGCATGGGTGTATTCACTTATGCATTGCACTGTATATATATATATTCAGCTCTATATATTCAGCTCTATATATTCAGCTCTTTATGTCTATATATTCAGCTCTATATGTCTATATATTCAGCTCTATATGTCTATATATTCAGCTCCATCTAGTCTATATATTCAGCTCTATATGTCTATATATTCAGCTCTATATGTCTATATATTCAGCTCTATGTCTATATATTCAGCTCTATATGTCTATATATTCAGCTCTATATGTCTATATATTCAGCTCCATCTAGTCTATATATTCAGCTCTATATGTCTATATATTCAGCTCTATATGTCTATATATTCAGCTCTATATGTCTATATATTCAGCTCTATATATTCAGCTCTATATGTCTATATATTCAGCTCTATATAGTCTATATATTCAGCTCTATATGTCTGTATATTCAGCTCTATATGTCTATATATTCAGCTCTATATGTCTGTATATTCAGCTCTATATGTCTATATATTCAGCTCTATATGTCTATATATTCAGCTCTATATGTCTATATATTCAGCTCTATATAGTCTATATATTCAGCTCTATATGTCTGTATATTCAGCTCTATATGTCTATATATTCAGCTATGTATGTCTATATATTCAGCTATGTATGTCTATATATTCAGCTCTATATGTCTATATATTCAGCTCTATATATTCAGCTCTATATGTCTATATATTCAGCTCTATATAGTCTATATATTCAGCTCTATATGTCTGTATATTCAGCTCTATATGTCTATATATTCAGCTCTATATAGTCTATATATTCAGCTCTATATGTCTGTATATTCAGCTCTATATGTCTATATATTCAGCTATGTATGTCTATATATTCAGCTATGTATGTCTATATATTCAGCTATGTATGTCTATATATTCAGCTATGTATGTCTATATATTCAGCTCTGTATGTCTATATATTCAGCTCTATATGTCTGTATATTCAGCTCTATATGTCTATATATTCAGCTCTATATAGTCTATATATTCAGCTCTATATGTCTATATATTCAGCTCTATATGTCTATATATTCAGCTCTATATGTCTATATATTCAGCTCTATATGTCTATATATTCAGCTCTAAATGTCTATATATTCAGCTCTATATGTCTATATATTCAGCTCTAAATGTCTATATATTCAGCTCTATATATTCAGCTCTATATGTCTATATATTCAGCTCCATCTAGTCTATATATTCGGCTCTATATATGGGATACTTTCCATAAGATCATCTCTCAATGCAAATCAAACTAGCTATTAGGCTAACTGAAATAAAACCATGCCAATCTCTAGGTGTGGTGAAGGCTATGTGATGATGTGGGGCTATTTTAATTCCAAAGGCCAAGGGAACTTTATCAGGATGCATAGTATCCTAAAAAAAAAAAAAAAAATACTTAAAAATAAAAATCTGCCTGCCTCTATGGGAATTTAACATAGGGGTGTACTCACTTATGCACCCTGTATTTTAAGAAAGAACATTTATTTATTGACGATACATTATTCATTCACAAAGAAAATTGGTGTCCTTAAAGGTTGGATTTTTCCTAATTTTTTAAATTAAGGCATTAAGTTCAATTTCCAAAACATGATTTTTTATTCCTCTTTTTAGTCAACTTTAGCATGGGTGTATTCACTTATGCATTGCACTGTATATATATATATTCAGCTCTATATATTCAGCTCTTTATGTCTATATATTCAGCTCTATTTAGTCTATATAGGTGCAATTGCATTGAATTGGAGCACCCTTCATAGGCATAGGCCCTTCATTATAACATTATATATATAAAAAAAAGAAAGAAAATGATTATGTTTAATTTAGAATTAGTAAGTAGAATTATTATTAATAAAACATTTTTATATGAAAAAAGTGATTGTTAAATGACATTTATTTATAATTATATTACAGAGCTCTCTCGTTTCTCCCAGGTTGATGTCTGCTGAAAGGTTGTATTTCAGGTATAATGAGCATCAGATGGAGGCCGTCTGGAAGTGTTTTCAGCATTTACAGCTTATGCATGCTCCCTTTTAATTCTGCCATTCACTTCCTTTATCCGAGGAATTCATCTTTTGTTTCATCGAGACATGGCTTATTGTTCTGTCACTTTTCTTTCTCTGGAGGGGAAATCGCATATTTGTTCTGATTTTGTAGTTTGGAAATGATTTCTTGCATAGAGAAAGATGGAGTTGTGTTGTTTGCTGTTGCTAAGCAGCCTCGGAACTTTCATAGAACACTGATGCGCATCGTTCCAAATGTGGAGTGCATGAAGTGTCCAACATTCCAGCCTCCGGGTATTACACCTTTTCACACGCAAGTTTAAAATATTCTGACTCCCAAACTTGAGTTTTTCAAGGCGACCGTAAAAAAAAAAAAAAATAAATCGTTTCCATGGTGATGTGTCAATGTTTGTCACGTGACACACCGCAACCACAACAGCGCTGAATGACTGATGATCTGCTTTTATTTACAATTTCCTTTTTTATTCAAAATATTCACAAATTTGTTAGCTATAGCATTAAATATCTGATATTCTGATTGTCAAATATGTGCAAGTGGATGTGTTTTGCTGTTTAAACACCTTTATAACGATTGCGTTAGTTACTTTGTGACGCTGTTCAGACAGAGAATCGGATCTGTTGGATTTGCAGCACGTGAATTCATCCACGTCTCCCGAAATACAGAGAGAAGAATAGAGTAAACTTTAAAGTTACTCACACAATCTGTATCTGATATGAATAATACGTGTTGTCTAATTATAATGGAAAGGAATATTATTATTGCCATTACCATAGACATCAGTGTGTATTTTACAAACTCTTAATGTATTGTTTTTTAGTACTTAATATGTGAACTTAACTTAGTACTTGTCTTGTATCATTGTATCATTTCAGACTAAATGTCTGAAACCTAAAATAAACCTTATGTGGTTGAAAACACTGAATAGTGTGTGATATATGACAAGCGCTGAGCGCAAAATAAAGTCCCCATCTCATTCTCATTACTCACACCATCCTGTAACATGTTGTTCTTTCGCCCCTTTCAGTGGTGATTATTATGAAGCGATGCGGTTTAGGCCTTTACCGGCGCGTTTGATGTGAGACGGGCTCTGGCCTTCTGAATTACACATGAGAAACAAGCAGAGAGGAGATGATGGCTTGAGGTTGCTGTTAGACATGCTTTACCCTGTCACTGCGTGAGCAAAATAGAGAAGCATACATTAAGAGAAACATCCATAACTCCGGCCGCGGGGTGTTTTACTGCAGTTTAATGTGCATTCGGACGCCTTTCACGCCAGTAATGCAGCGCATGATTATTAAGAAACCTGCGAGACTGAACGAAAGCTGTAGCTTTCTCTCTGTTTCTTTATTTTTTTTGTTATATCTCAGTCAAATCTCCTTTATTTATATACCGCTTTTTACAATACACACTGTTTCAAAGCAGCTTTACAGAGATAACAGGAAAATAATGCAACAAAGTTTGTTTCTAGAAGAAAATAGCATCATATTCCAGCTTAAGTTTGTTCAGTGATGGTTCATCTTTGTCGTAAAAAAGTTATTAATTTAGTTCATTTATATATATAGCCAATGTCATTGTCCAGCTCAGTTCAGTTCTCATATAATGATGTCAGATCAATAATATTGTTGAATATTAAATTAAATGTCCCCAACTAAGCAAGCCAAGGCATCTAAGTATCTCCAGGTACATTAATGTGAACATAAAATCAATATTAATCCTATTTATCTATTTTAATGCACACAAAACCGTTGCATAAAATGCAAAAAGAAACCAAACTAAACTAAAAAAGTGGATGGTTCTTATATTGATGCTAGCCAGCAATTACACATAAGCGCATGTGTGCTGGAGAATATAATGGCGCTATTAAACAGTTTTTCTTTAATCTGTGTTAAAAGAACAACGCACTGCTGTTAAACAGAGCGTTTGCACTGGTTTCGGTGGGACTGGTTTCAGCTTGTATAGTTTGATGGAAGTGCTACAGATATTTTAATTATGTTTCCGAGCTTCAATACTCCAGAGTCCTGCAAAGATATCAGTAGTGCAACTCTATCTCCAATGGAAAGTGCTAGGCTGAAGAATATTCTTTTGAGTTATTTTTTTTTTTTTCTGGCATGCTTATTAACTTGACAACACCATGTGTACCAAACCACACGCGATCAATAACGGCCAATTGTGTTGCTCCCAGCGCTGGTTATTCTATGGACAGCTGACAGAAAACACTCAATAGCACAATCAAGAGGCGTAGACACGTGGAAAGAGATCACTGGCGGATAATTACATTATGAACCGGGGGTGGTTGGGAAAGTTTTAATTAGTTGTGCAATGAAGTGCATGGAAAAATCAATCAATATTTTGGCTTGTGTTGAAGAGAGAGGCCGGTTCGGGAGACAGACTGCGTTGATTTATTGTGCTATTAAGATTAATTGTCTTAGTTGATTCTCCAAGACAGCAATGGAGAGTTTGCTGAAGTCTCCTGGTTCTCAGATTTAGTGTTGTTTGTCATGATACTAGAATTTCTAACTTTGATACGATACCTTGAAAAACATCGACATTCGATACAATTTTCGAAAAACCATATAGTCTCAATGTTTGATCCCAATTCATCAAAATATGATCTCAAACGTTCCTCTTCAGATTTTCAGAGTTGCTCCACATTCATTTTAAAGCTCTTATACTCATAGTACAACAACTATTGACTCATTTTCGTCTTTTTATTTCTTTAAAGGAATTTGAGGAGAAAAGAGCAACTAAATTTCTTACATTTTCTTAATTTTCTCTTTCTTTAAAGGAATTTGAGGAGAAATATAATTCATGGCTGAGAACTTCATTAAGCTTTAAAAGAGCAACTAACGTCTTTCGCTGTGTGTTTTCAGGTTAATGTGTGTGTTTAAAGAATACTAGGATTTCTAACTTCGATACGATACCTTGAAAAATATCGATATTCGATACAATTTTCGATACCACAGGGAAATTTTTTTTTTTTTTTTTCATTTTTATTAATTTTTTATAATACAAAATACATATCCGGGACATTAAAACAAACAAAATTGGAAAAATAAAACAAACAAACAATGACAACAACAAAAGAAGACATCTGAGTAAAAATATTACAGGAACTATAATGCACCAACACAATCCAGAGATTTGCCCAGCAAATTAGTGAATGAATCCCACATGCTCTTTCCTTTCCTTATTAAAATCTTTCCTAACTCCATAATCGACATATGAAACGTTGATACAGCCTCAGACTTCCAGTGTTGCAAAATCAGATGTTTTGCAAAGAAGCATGATGAGGGAAACAGCTTGAAAAAACATATAATTTTAGTATTATCTCAAGTCTCAATGTTTGATCCCAAATTCGTCAAAATATGATCTCAAACATTCAAATATTCATATTAATGATTTGCTTCACATTCATTTTATAGCTCTTATACTCATTGTATGACAACTACTGACTCATTTTCTTAATTTTCTAAATTTCTTAATTTTCTTAAATTTCTAAATGTCTGAATTTTCAGAATTTTCTTAACTTTCTCTTTCTTTAAAGGAATTTGAGGAGAAATATAATTCACGGCTGAGAACTTCATTAAGCTTTAAAAGAGCAACTAACGTCTAACATGTGTTTTCGGGTTAAAGTGTGTGTTTAAGACCGCCTCCGCTGATGAGTTGAGGGCAGGTTTGTTTATACAGTACGTGTAGTTATCAGGCTTAATTACTGTCATTTACTGCTTGTTAGTGTGAACGCTTATTTTAGATGCACACACACATTCTTGTACATCTATCTTTATGAGGACATTCATTGACACAATGCAATCTCTAGCCGCTTACGCTAACCTTACCCATCACAACTAAGTACCTAACCCGACCCCTGACCCTAAACCGACCCTTGACCTCATTATAACCTTATCCCTAAAACCAAGTGTTGACCCTCAAACACTTTAAAGGCTCTCAGAGAGTGAGGACCGGCCACAATGTCCTCACTTTACTCTCTCTGTCCTCACTCCAATGGTCTAACACTCAAACTGGTCCTCACAAAGATAGTTGTACAAGTACACACACACACACACAGCCTTCAGTGTTTAAACACAAAACAATTGCACGCAGGATAAAGAGCATAAATTTGTCGTTCTCGTATTTAGATTTGTTTTCAGTCTCTGTCCCGTATTCTGCATCTCTTCCGAACACGTGTAATCTCACATGTCGTGTGTGTTTGTCCGTGTTTCCGGCTGTTTGCCGTCTGATGCTGAACTGACCGAGTCTCATTTCAGAGAGAAACACAAAGAGAGAGAGAGTATTAACAGAGGCTCAGGGTGTCTCTCTCTCTCTCTCTCTTGTATGGGTATTTCTAACAGATGGAGTTTCTCTGGACGGCTCTCCCTCAGAGAATCATGGGAGTATTTTAGTCCAGAGTAATCCTGACCATCTGCTGTCTTCCTCTCTGCCTCCAACTGCCCCTCCAAGCATCCCACTATTGCCCTCCATCCCTCCATCCATCCAGTGCCAGTTTCACAGCCCATCCATCCAGAGCCCCAAACCTTCCCTTTACCTGGTCAATTCTTTACAACAGTTTCATATGAGACCCTGGATCACGTCACCAGTCTCGAGTCGCACGGGTATATCTGTGGCAATCGCCAACAATACACTGTATGGGTCAAAATTATTGATTTTTCTTTTATGCCAAAAATCATGAGGATATTAAGTAAAGATCATGTTCCATGAAGATATTTTGTACATTTCCTACTGTAAATATATAAAACATGTATTTGTGTGAGTGAATGCAGCACAATCGTGAACATAAATGAACAACTTTAAAGGAGATTTTCTCAATGTTTCGATTTTTTTGCTCCCTCAGATTCCAGATTTACAATAGTTGTGTCTTGACCAAATATTGTCCTATCATAACAAACCACACATCAATGGAAAGCTTATTTATCCAGCTTTATGATGTATACATCTCAATTTCTAAAAATTTACCCATGTGTTGTGGTCCAGGGTCACATATATAGAACTCTTTATAGGGTTCTTGACTCAATTTTAAAGAACTCTTCATGCCAAAAATGTTCTATACAAGGAGAAATACCTTCTTTTTTTTCTTTTACTCAATTGTAAAGTCCCCCTGTAGTAAATAATTTTATCCCTAAAACTCCTCTTTGATCACCAAAATAACATATTTAAATGTTTTTCATGTCTTAAAATAGCTTGAATGTAACTCGACACCCTCATTTAGTAAAAATACATTCTAACTAATTGAAAACTGCTTGTTCTACAGCTGGCCATATCTTTACCATGTTCTTACTTTATTCCAGAATAAATTATTTTATATATTTAATTATTTTCACAATGAACAGATTTATGCTGATTATAAGCAATTCGAATAAATGCATTTAAAAAAATATGATTATTTACATAAAACCAAATAGATGCAAGTATTTAATAATAAACTATGCCATGATTTGAGTGCAGAAATCTTACCCGTTTCATTGATGTATGACGGACAAATATGCATCACATTAAGTTTATTAGTTTTATTTATGTCAAAACCGTGTAATCCAAATGCATGAAGGTTTTATATGCAATTCAAATACATAAATATGTTTTGAAGTGTTCCCAGGGAATACATAAAGTAATAAAATGTGAAGCTTGAATGCGATATAAATATAAATGTAAATGTTCCTCCTCTACTGCTGCTCTCTGCCTTCCCAGCATGCATCTGTCCCTCCAACAGAGGCAGGGCTAATCTGAGCGTTCTGATTGGCCGGAGAATTATGGCATGGGCAGTTTTGCTGAGTGTGTAGAATTAGAGTGAGACTGTGAAATATGAACACACACACACACACACACCGTCAGTGTTTTTGATCATTAGATGTGTCTATAATAATCTTCCTCACCCAGCATATGTCATCATTGTTATAGGATTACAATAATTCCTCAATTCCTACTTGAAGTGGTGGATAATGAACTAATAAACGATAATCCACTATGATAATGATGTGTTTGAGAGTGACATTAGATATGAAGATATTCTCACACGCAGCAGAATGGATCAATCTGGCTAATATATTTCATCAGACGTGTTGCTGAAACGCACGCTCATGAATTCTGCCAACTGTGCAGAAAGTTGGTTTTAATGTGTCTCCGTTCAGATCCGATCACGCTGACTGATTGGAGGACCTAATGAAATATTCATTATGAAATTTTTGTAGAACATATATTTTATTTTGCACTGTGCCGGTGCTTTACATTCATAATCACAATCAAAATCTTGAATCATTACCAAACAAACTCTCTCTCTCTCTCTCTCTCTCTCTCTCTCTCTCACACACACACACACTGTGATCCTCTGCTATGAAATATTTGTTCACTGTTAAGGGCTTGAATTGATTTACTTTATTGAGCTTTTTATGATGCGCATCGAGGGGTTTGTTTGGTAAATGTGTTTCCCTCGTAGTTTCTGCAAGTTTTCTTATGAGATAATCTTTATTTATCCGTCTCAATTGAGTGTGTGAGTTTTTATGCACATTTTTAGAATTTATGCACATCTTGGTGTTTCCATCCAGCGTTTTTTTTTTATACAATATCCTAAAATGTGCACAAAAAGTGGTGAATGGAAACAAAGATATTGTCACATCTCAACAGAAACACACTGGAAACCTGTATAAAACATAATTAATTTATTCGAAATTTGTGTAATTCTTTGAGTTTTCATATATATATATATATATTTTTTTTACATTTTTTAAAATTGTTTTCATTATTATTGTGCATATATACTCTCTCTCTCTCTCTCTCTCTCTCTCTCTCTCTATATATATATATATATATATATATATATATATATATAATTATTACTATAGTACCATGTTTAATGCAGGTGTGTTTCAAGTTTTGTATTATAGCATATAAAAACATAAAACAAAATTTTTTTTATGTCCATTTTTATTTGATTTGGAGCCATGAAAATGTGTTTAAATAGATTTTTCTTCCCTGTTGTTAACTTATATTTTAGTTAACAAAAATGTTTTAATTTAGTTTTCGTTTGATTTTTCACTAACAATAAACCGTTTATACTTCTTGTTTATGATTTACTTTATATATATAAATCATTTCACCTTTATTGGACCTCATTGACCCTGTATATATATATATATTTATCTCTCTGTGCATGTTGAGTATGTGAGGATATGATAGTATATTAGTGCTTGTCTCGAGGGAATCGCCATGCAGAAAAACCCAACAATAAGATCCTGACACGCGCAACAATACAGAGACATAATAGAGTATCTCATGAAAACAGTGACATTGAAAATGAACGGAGGACTAAAACAATAAAGATGTTGCCCATCGAGGGACCAGGCATCGGGCCGCACGGATAATTGAGGTACAATACGACAATTGTCACACACTTTACGAGAGCATCCCGTCGCAGATCACAGCGTGAACACACTTCATCACAATGATTCAGCACACAAAAGCGTCGAGCTCCACCGAGACTGTCACGCTGAACACTGAGAAACACAGAGAGAGAGAGAGAGAGAGATCCCTGCAGAACCTTAGAGAACAGGACAATTACACACTCGGCTGCCAGTGCAAACACACACTTATCTGTGGAAATGTAGACCGTAGGCTTCTGTTGTTTTAAATGAAGCGACTGTAGATATGATGATGAAGATTATAGAGTTGGCATTAGTGTGCGATTCAGATCATCGATCACATGATATGTGAATTAAAGGATTCGTTCACTTCAGAATTAAAATCTCCTGATAATTCACTCTCTCCCTCGTCATCCAAGATGTTCATGTCTTTTATTCTTCAGTCGAACAGAAATGAAGGTTTTTGAGGAAAACACTCCAGGATGTTTCTCCATATAGTGTCTTCAATGGGGTCCAACGGGTCGAAGGTCCAGATGTGAGTTTCAGTGCAGCTTCAAAGTCTCTTCACGATCCAGCCGAGGAAGAAGAGTCTTATCTAGATAAACCAGCGGACATTTTATAACAGAAATAAACATTTATAGACTTTTTAACCACAAATGCTCGTCTTGCATTAGCTGTGACGCGCCACACATTACGTAATCAAGTTGAAAGGTCAAGCGGGACATAGGCGTAAGAACCGACCCAGTGTTTACAAAGCGAACGTGCAATGACTGAGTTACCCGGCCTTTACAAAAAAATAAAATAAATAAAAGGTAAAACAACAATGTCGGACGATTTTGAGCTTTTCGCCCTACTCTACATTCTCCGCCTACGTCAGGTCACCGCCTGACCTTTCCAACGTGATTACGTAATGTGTGAAGTCGTGGACGTGCAAGACGAGCATTTATGGTTAAAAAATCTATAAATGTTTCTATTTTTAATAAAATGTCCACTGGTTAGTCTAGATGAGACTCTTCTTCCTCGGCTGGATCGTGAAGAGACTTTGAAGCTGCACTGAAACTCACATCTGGACCTTCGACCCGTTGGACCCCATTGAAGACACTATATGGAGAAACATCCTGGAGTGTTTTCCTCAAAAACCTTCATTTCTGTTCGACTGAAGAAAGAAAGACATGAACATCATGGGCTGTGTTTCCCGAAACCTTCTTAATGCTATGTCATTCTTAAGTTACACCTTAAGCTGTAGCTTATCGATAATATGTGTTTCTCGAAACGTTGTTAGTGAAGTACACCTTCTGTAAGTCATACGTTCTGGACCACTCTTAGCTTTACCGTATCACTGTTGATCTCAGTCTACACGAATATAATCCTGAAGTTTTAACACACCCAGACTGTGTTCAATTAGGCTAATTCAAGTGTTTTCATGCAAAGAATAAAATTGTCATTACTCTGATTGTTGTTAGATTTTTAATTATATTATTATATATATTATTTAATAAAAGAGTGCGTTTAAAGGCCAGTGAAAGCATAGGCTACTGTCAGTAGGCCTATTCGGACACTAATTGTTTCTCGTGGGCTCGTATTTTAAACATTTACGGGGTCAAGTCTGTGATTTAAGTGCCGTCCGAATCCATAATATCAGTGTTTTTTCTCACACAACCCGCGTAAAAAATGGAACAATCAATCCGTGCAAATTGTATTTTTTGTTAAAACAAAACCATGTAACACATATAAACCAACATCTATTCACTCACACATACTTTCCACAACATCTAACAATAACACACACACACATATACACAAATGTAAGAATAACCATAATAAAAAACAATGTAGATTCTCCTTGTTCAAAGTAATTCACCATCATTAGTTGGTGCGTTAACTTTAATTGTAGGAGAAACTGGTTCATTTTGAGCTTTTTTCCCAGTATTTTCGTATTCCGGGTTTAAATGTACATCGTGTCAAGATTACAGGTCTGCAACAAACTGCCAGACAGTCACCCAGGGTTGACTTTTCCCCTCTCCCTCTCTGAAATATTTAGCTTCCCGCATACACGACATGTGCTGATTAATATGTGAGTGTGTGTGAGTATGTGTGTGTGTGTGTGTGTGTGTGAGAGATGTCAGTGCCCTTGTTAGCTCAGACAGATGCTCCACAGGCGTGTGTTAAAGCACAGATCTGTTCTCTGTGGAGCCGCAGCTCTGCTCCGACACGCAGACGGTCCAGAGAGACCCAGTGTGTGTGTGTCCAGAGGAGAGACGCTCGCGTTACTGAGACCGAGTGTGTGTGTGTGTGTGTGTGTGTGTCCAGAGGAGAGACGCTCGCGTTACTGAGACCGAGTGTGTGTGTGTGTGTGTGTGTGTGTGTGTGTGTCCAGAGGAGAGACGCTCACGTTACTGTACTGAACATCTCACAGAGACCAGTGTGTGTGTGTGTGTGTGAGTGTGTGTGTTTCTCTGATGCATCGCGATTCTCTTTTCAATGGTTCAGGATGGATTCTGTAAACTTTTAAAGTCACTATTAAATCAAAATGGACAATTCTTGTTTTTTCTTCGATTCATCCGTGCACATTTTTTATTTTTAATTTATATTCCTGGTAATCTAGAATCAGAATAACTTCCTCTTGCAGCTTCTCTTCTCTGATGATGAGGGCGGGGCTATAACCTGTCACTCACATGAGATCCACCAATAGCAAACCACAACCATCCAATCAATTTCCCACAGACAAAATCAAGCTCCGCCCACATCTTCTTTTCTCCCTACTAGACAGTGATGAGATGAACTGGAGAGCAAAGACTAGAATATCTCCAGGTTGAACTCTTTTTGATGTGAGACTCCGTCCTGCTGTGTTACTGCTCACACACACACACACACACACACACACACACACACACTCACACTCACACACACACACACACACACACACACACACTCACTCCCATCTGAGTGTGATTAGCAGTGAGAGGTTAATTTAGCTCTGTTGCCTCGTCAGAGTAATCAGATCTGTGATCAGTGTGTCTGTGAGACGGACAGCGGTGTGTGTGATGTGTGTGTGTGTGAGCGGTGTGTGTGAAGCGCTGGCTCCTGTACAGCCGTGATTCGCCACAGGTCTCCATTTCAACATCTTCCAGTGAAACACCAACAAGTAGAGGCGTGTAACTATATATATCGCAATACAAAAGTGCATCAGCATCGTGGACAGTGACAATATGTATTGTGTATAATTCACAATAAAGGAGAAAGCTTTTCAGAGTTTTAGTGTCAGTACTACATTAAACTACTATATATAATGTTGAATATGATGTATAATAATGCAGTGGGGGAATATGTGTGTGTCCTGATAATGCCAAGTGTCTTTTGTTACCAGTAAAAGTGGCCGACATTATTGTAAATATATCTAGTCAGTGACAGAGATCAAGCATATTCATCTACAATAATTCAGTATTTTCAGCTTCAGAATCATGAATATTGTTATTCTGGCGTCTCTATTGTCGGTTCATTGGGTTTCAGCATCAAGTCCAAGACTATTCATTTACACACACAATGAAACACCAAATTTAACATTTTAATCAACAGTTCATTTTTTGTTAACCTTTTATCATATGTCTTGGAGAATCGCAGTAATATCGTATCGTGAGTTCAGGATCGAGACATGAGGGAATCGCCTCAAAAGAGCACGTGATGCTCATGAAGACCTCCTGAATCAGCACCAGTGCTCTGTGTTTCGCTGATGCCTCTGGATGGCCGGGACAGGGCAATAACACACACTTCCTCCCTCAACATCAGTTCACAGAGGAAGTGCCTGTGATTTATTCATCCTGAGTGTGTTCGCTGCTGTCGTACACGGCCAGCCTCTCTCCCTGCACTGTCACATCCACTGAACAGTGGTGTGCCGTCACAACTTCCTGTTTTAACAGGAAATACATCAACACTGTCTGGAAGCAAAACTACACGAGACCAAAAGATCACAGTCAATAATCCTGTAGTGAATGAGTCTCGTGTCATTCTGAAGCTGATCGCACAGCGCCTTGAGTAATATGTGAAGAGTCCTCCTCTTCTTCCTCATCTTCTTCTTCTCCTTCTTCCTCTTCTTCCTCATCTTCTTCTTCCTCTTTTTCTTCCTCTTCTTCCTCTTTTTCTTCCTCTTTGTCTTCCTCTTCTTCCTCATCTTCTTCTTCCTCTTTTTATTTCCTCTTTGTCTTCCTCTTCTTCCTCATCTTCTTCTTCCTCTTTTTCTTCCTCATCTTCCTCTTTTTCTTCCCCTTCTTCCTCTTTTTCTTCCTCTTCTTCCTCTTTTTCTTCCTCTTCTTCCTCTTTTTCTTCCTCTTCTTCCTCTTTTTCTTCCTCTTCTTCCTCTTTTTCTTCCCCTTCTTCCTCTTTTTCTTCCCCTTCTTCCTCTTCTTCCTCTTTTTCTTCCCCTTCTTCCTCTTTTTCTTCCCCTTCTTCCTCTTCTTCCTCTTTTTCTTCCCCTTCTTCCTCTTCTTCCTCTTTTTCTTCCTCTTCTTCCTCTTCTTCCTCTTTTTCTTCCTCTTTTTCTTCCCCTTCTTCCTCTTCTTCCTCTTTTTCTTCCTCTCCTTCCTCTTTTTCTTCCTCTTCTTCCTCTTCTTCCTCTTTTTCTTCCCCTTCTTCCTCTTCTTCCTCTTTTTCTTCCCCTTCTTCCTCTTTTTCTTCCTCATCTTCCTCTTTTTCTTCCCCTTCTTCCTCTTCTTCCTCTTTTTCTTCCCCTTCTTCCTCTTCTTCCTCTTTTTCTTCCCCTTCTTCCTCTTTTTCTTCCTCTTCTTCCTCTTTTTCTTCCCCTTCTTCCTCTTTTTCTTCCTCTTCTTCCTCTTTTTCTTCCTCTTTTTCTTCATCTTCTCCTTCTTCCTCTTCTTCCTCATCTTCTTCTTCCTCTTTTTCTTCCTCTTCTTCCTCTTCTTCCTCTTTTTCTTCCCCTTCTTCCTCTTCTTCCTCTTTTTCTTCCCCTTCTTCCTCTTTTTCTTCCCCTTCTTCCTCTTCTTCCTCTTTTTCTTCCCCTTCTTCCTCTTCTTCCTCTTCTTCCTCTTTTTCTTCCTCTTCTTCCTCTTTTTCTTCTTCTTCTTCCTCTTCTTCCTCTTTTTCTTCCCCTTCTTCCTCTTTTTCTTCCCCTTCTTCCTCTTTTTCTTCCCCTTCTTCCTCTTCTTCCTCTTTTTCTTCCCCTTCTTCCTCTTCTTCCTCTTTTTCTTCCTCTTCTTCCTCTTCTTCCTCTTCTTCCTCTTTTTCTTCCTCTTCTTCCTCTTCTTCCTCTTTTTCTTCCCCTTCTTCCTCTTCTTCCTCTTTTTCTTCCTCTTCTTCCTCTTTTTCTTCCTCTTCTTCCTCTTCTTCCTCTTTTTCTTCCCCTTTTTCCTCTTCTTCCTCTTTTTCTTCCCCTTCTTCCTCTTTTTCTTCCTCATCTTCCTCTTTTTCTTCCCCTTCTTCCTCTTCTTCCCCTTCTTCCTCTTCTTCCTCTTTTTCTTCCCCTTCTTCCTCTTTTTCTTCCTCTTCTTCCTCTTTTTCTTCCTCTTCCTCTTCTTCCTCATCTTCTTCTTCCTCTTTTTCTTCCTCATCTTCCTCTTTTTCTTCCCCTTCTTCCTCATCTTCCTCTTTTTCTTCCTCTTCTTCCTCTTTTTCTTCCCCTTCTTCCTCTTTTTCTTCCTCATCTTCCTCTTCCTCTTTTTCTTCCTCTTTGTCTTCCTCATCTTCTTCTTCCTCTTTTTCTTCCTCATCTTCCTCTTTTTCTTCCCCTTCTTCCTCTTTTTCTTCCTCATCTTCCTCTTCCTCTTTTTCTTCCTCTTTGTCTTCCTCATCTTCTTCTTCCTCTTTTTCTTCCTCTTCTTCCTCTTTTTCTTCCTCTTCTTCCTCTTCTTCCTCATCTTCCTCTTCTTCCTCTTCCTCATCTTCTTCTTCTTCCTCTTCTTCCTCTTCCTCTTCTGCTGCTGCTTGCTCTTCTTTTGCCCCGTATTCTATCCTTTTCTTCTTCTCTTCTTTAACTGCGTCTCGTTTCGAAGGCCGTGTCCTCCAGAGGTCGCATCTGTCGGATGTATACATCTGCCTCATTTTAGTAAAGTCACCATTACAATCCAAAGTCATAAGGAAATCACAACAATTTACGTTTCACAAGAAATAACAGACAATTTTTATTATGGTTACTTTTCTGAAACAAGACATCCTTTATGCTTGCACATGGTGGACGCAGCCTTTGAAATGAGACGCAGCATTAGTCTTTCTCTTCTTCTTCTTCTTCCTCCTCCTCCTCTCCTCCTTCAACTCTTTCCTCTTCTGCCTCTTGTTCGTGATGAAATTAATCTCATAACCTTTTACCATCAAGTCGGTGAAAGAGCCCGTGAGGTCGAATGTCAAGTGTCGTTCTGTGGCATTTTTTCTTCTGCAGAATTCCTTGTATATCTAATATGGTTTGCTAGTCTACAGTAATGCCATTGATTCCCATTCACTTCCCATCCAGACGGATTGATCTGACGGATTGCTGTGCACCTTCAGTGGTTTTTAAGCCATTTGTTTTGACAAATGTTAAAGCCCATTTTTCAAGCGTAGTCGTGGGGATTGGCTTTGGCCACGAGTTGGATTGCGTGTGCGGTTGAGTTTGTGTGCTCTGTGACATTGAGAAAAGTTGGGATGGATGTGAACAGAAAGAGTTTTCCCCGTGTGGCTTCACATCATGAAATAAACTTGGAAAGCTTTGCTGAGAAGAGAAACGGAGAGCGATGTCAAGACTCAGCAGAACTCACGATAATGTTACGTAAAGGCTTTTCATTTGGGGAGGGAGAAATCTGCGGGTCATGTTTTATTTATGCTGAATGAATTATTGAAGTTATGATGATATACCTCTCCTCCTTCTTTCTGCCTCGCTTAAACATAAGAAAGAATAATCATAAACATTATTTGCCATAATCTAGACCCGAGTGCATCAGCTGAGCTGTGTTTAAATGCGTGTCCCAGTGTTTTGCATTTAATCTTTCTGCAAAGTCTCCCTCTCTCTTTATCCTTATTCTCCTCCCTCTTTCTTTCATCTGTCTTGCTCTCTGCCCTTCACCCCGTTTCATCTCATCTCATTCTTTAAACCTTCTCAGCATTTCACAATGCAGCTTTCTGTGCGGGATGAGAGAACAACTGACCCTTATGACCCGCACTATAAGAAGAATCACAACTGTGGTCTCTTTAACATCTCAGTTGTGTCTCACTAGAGTACGGAGACCATTGGGTGACACGGTGATGGAAAAAATATGAAATGGGACGGAAAATTAGCTCGCAAAACTATTGCGTTTTGCGTTTGCTCATTTTTGCATTGCGTTTGCTCACGAAAACGTTACATTCCCCAAATGAACGTTGTGATCTTGCTTAAAATACTTGCATTCGCACGCACAACGATTGAGTTCCCTTCGATAAACTTTGCGTTCTCTCAAAACATTTGAGTTCCCTCAATAAACTTGGCTTTTTCTCTCAAAACATTTGCATTCGCTCACAAACTATTGTGTTCCCTCAATAAACTTTGCATTCTTGCTTAAAACACTTGCATTCGCTCGCAAAATGGTTGCGTTTCCTCAATAAACTAAGTTTTCTCTCAAAACATTTGCGTTTGCTCACGAAAACGTTACATTCCCCAAATAAACTTTGTGATCTTGCTTAAAATACTTGCATTCGCACGCACAACGATTGAGTTCCCTTTGATAAACTTTGCGTTTTCTCTCAAAACATTTGCGTTTGTTCACAAAACTATTGTGTTCCCTCAATAAACTTTGCGTTCATGCTTAAAATACTTATATTCGCTCGCAAAACGATTGCGTTCCACAAATAAATGTTGTGCTCTCTCTCAAAACATTTGCGTTTGCTCAAACAAAATATTGCGTTCCAATAAATTTTGCATTCTCTTAAAACATTTGTGTTTTCGTGTAAAACTGTTTTTTATTTTTTTTTTTATGAAAGCAAAAGTACTAAAATATATAATTTAAGGGCTTTAGGGTCTCCGAACTAGAGATAAAAGTCTACCTTAGGTCTTAAAAAACAACAATGTCTCTCTTCTAGTTTCAGAAGAGATCTCGAAATTGTCTCAAACTTTTCCAAAATAACAAAATCTGCAATCAAATGCAAGAGATAAATTCATCCAAAGGATCTGAGCTGCTCCACATTAATATCATAACTTTATACTCTTACAGTATGACGACTATTGACTGATTTGTGACCATTATACTTCTCACAAGAAGATTTAGGAGACACATTTGAGGCACAGTTGATCCTGTATCAAAACATTTATGCATTAGAATCTCCTGAACTATAAAAGAGCAACTTTTGAGCAGTTTTTCTGACCTTTCATTCAGCAGATGCGCATGTTTAAGCAATTAAATATGAGCATGATGCTTTAATGATGTAAAAAGTGTCCTTATTGGCGCATTAGCCAGAGGAACATGTTTTTTAGTGTTCTGTGGGCAATCGAGCCCTGAAACCAGAATAAAAACAACACATTTGCTCCTCTCCGTCTTTCCTCCATGTCCTTCTGTTTCATATGAGTCACAAGTTCTTCGGCTTTCATTTCCAATGTGAAAAAAACACAGATTAGCACTGCTTCAAGAGAGCGATGGACGCTTTTGAACAGAAGTTGATTCAGGGGCCTTAGGACTTTCGAGACAGCTTGAAAAGGGGACAGAAGTTCACTTCATGAAAGCCAAAACACAGACGTCGTAGCTCGAGGAATCTTTAATTGTTTGAAAGGGGAACAAAATCATTCTCTCGGGGATCCGAAACAAACCTGTGACTTTTCCCTAGCAACAGATCAAATCCTCGGAGAGTTTATTTGGCGATATTTTAGTGTGAATCAGAAGCGACTGTCAGATGGCAGAGTTTCAGAGGAGAAAAGCAGCGATGATTTAGTTTCCATGGTCTTGTGTGAAACAGCTTTCACAACACATTTACCTTCTATTGTGTGACGTATTTCTGAGAGAAAGCGAATACTCAGCATGAAATAATGCAGATGCAGGTCAAGAGCTGATTTCATCCTTTGGGATTTGATTGGAATGCGTTTGCATGACTATATTATTATTTTATTTATTTTCCTGGTTTTATAATCAGTACTGTTTTATTTTGGGCCTCTCTTTTATTTCTTAACATACAGACCTCATTCAAAGTTTATTTTGTATATCATTTCATCTTATTACTCTGTATTTGGTTTTGATAAACTTTCTTTATATGGTTAAAGTTTAAAAATCAACTGACACTATTGACATCATTATAATTTGTGACCCTACACCACAAGTCGCACGGGTATATTTGTGGCAATAGCCAACAATACATTGTATGGGTCAAAATTATCGATTTTCCTTTTATGCCAAAAATCATGAGGATATTAAGTAAAGATCATGATCCATGAAGATATTTTGTAAATTTCCTACTGTAAATATATAAAACATGTATTTTTGTGAGTGAATGCAGCACAATCGTGAACATAAATGAACAACTTTAAAGGTCATTTTCTCAATGTTTCGATTTTTTTACACCCTCAGATTCCAGATTCTGTAACTTAATCCTCTAGCGCCACCAACTCTCCATATTTGCACTCATTTTATGCTAATAACTTTTAAACCGTAAGGCCTTGAAACTATTTTTTTACTCCTATTTAGTGTTGCTTTCGTCAACGAAAATTATGACGAAATATTGTCGTCAACGAACCGTTATCACCTGACGAAAACGAGACGAGACTAGGCGTAAATGCATGGTCATGTGACGATGACTAAAATACATGTATAATGCAATATCGTTGACGAATAAAAACGAAACTAAATGTGGTTTAAAAAAATAAAAACTATGCTAAAATGTCTCTTCATTTTCGTTGACCAAAACGAGACGAGACGAAATGTTATAACGTCACGACGAATGAGAGAGTTGTGCGTGAACCCAACCCATAGCTTTGTCGGCTTTAAATTCTGGATTGCGATCTGGTCACCCGATTATCAGCGAATTTAACAATATATTACTCCATTAGTTATTCTATTAAAATGTCTCATTGATGTATTTGACACATTCATAATCATTACTTTTGCCGGTTCTTTGTGACAGCTGCATGTTATTGGCAGCGTCTTTGGTTACATGAACACGTCACCGCATCAGCGCCAGAACATGGAGATTTTATTTTAGAGAATAATCGCACAATCTATTCGATATCCTATAATTAAATAAACTAATCGAATATCCAAAAATCGTGACTCATCCCTGCATGGAATCTCTTGTTTCTTTTCCCAAATCTTCACTCACGTCACGTCTCACCCATTTTCTAAAGGTATTATAAACGTTTCTTGGTTCGCTTTTAATTAGGCCTATTATATTCGTATTCTTTACTCTGGTAAAGTAGAAAAACGCTGTAGGACAGATGGCCTACATTTGTACTTGCATGTCAAATTCTTTTTAACACAGTTTGTGCTTGTTATATTAGACATAGGGCGCGTCAAGTTTAGTTGTAAAGCGCGTTTCACACGCGCGGGTGATTTTTAGTTTCACTTTCTCTGTCAGCGCAATCTCAAACATTGCCTAAATATTTCGCCCTTGTGGAGGATAAAATTCGCTCTTCAAACCAATTTACATCAAGTAGAAAACACAAAGATATCATAAAGAGATCGATATCTTCGTGTTTTCCTGCCTGTGTCCCACATCCCTCTCAAAGCGCAGAGTGTATATCACGCGTCTTTGTGTGGAAATATAAAACGAGTTTTTTTTTTAAATAACCCCCCAACCACCGCCGGTAGTTGGTCCATTACCGCGGTGGTAAAAAAAAACCTGCCACCGTCACAGCCCTAAATATAGGCCTACTAAATAGCCTATAAAAAGATAGCCTTGTTTGATATTCTATATTGACTGGGTTAAATAGAATCACATTACTAAAAAGAGACTAAAATACAATTTTCATTGACTAAAACTAGACTAAAATGTCATCAGTTTTCGTCGACTAAAACTAGACTAAAATGTCATCAGTTTTCGTTGACTAAAACTAGACTAAAATGTCATCAGTTTTCGTCGACTAAAACTAGACTAGACTAAAAAGAGTATGAATGTGACTAAAACTAATAAAAACTAAAATGACAGCCTGACACAAAGACTAGACTAAAACTAAAATTAAAACAGGCTGCCAAAAACAACACTACTCCTATTACTTGGTGATTTGATATTTTGGATATTTTCGCGTATTCAGACCAAATTTGGTGTGTGTTTTGCCAACCATGTCCTGAGGTTACCTGCACAGTGCCACCTAGTGGTCAGGAGATATAAAAAAATGGCTTTTTTTTGCTTAACAACTGACGGTTTGGCCAAAAAAAAAAAAAAAAAAAAAAATTGGTCTCTTTAGATTTGGTGCCACATGCCAAGTCAAATAATACCCAATTTTCCCATATCGGCCATTTTGGCTATTGACCATTTTGAATTTTGTGGTAAAATAGACAAAACCAACAATTTGATGGCATGACGCCAAACTGTATCTGAGGCCGTATCTCTTGAAATATTGGACATATTGACACCAAACGTGGTGTGTGTTATTGTCACCCAACATTGACCACACCAGATCAATTTGTGTCAGTGCCACCTATTGGTCAAAAGCAATAAACAATGGCACACTACAAGTAATTGTATTTATGGGCTTTCAACCATTTTGCTTAAAATCATCTTCAAATGTTTTTTAGCTCCTCATTCTGACTCTGGTTCTTGGCCCCTTGCATATAACATATAATTACTGCTTGCATATAACTTGAAACCATTTTTTACAGTGTAGTAGATATTACTTTTTGGATATAGTTAGTACATTTTGATAAAAACAAACATTATTTAGAATTAGAATGATATGCATTGATGTATTGTGCACAGTAACCTGGAACATTTGCTTCAACTTTTATTTATTTACATAGCACATTTAATAGCAACCAAAAGTGCTTCACAATTATAACTAAAAACAATAAAACATACATAAAAACATTTACCGAGCCTAGCAAATGAATGCATGACTACACGCTCTTGGACATACACCCTCACACAACTGTATAGTGAGATCAGTGTAGAGAAAAAGACAAGTTATTACTACAATGTACAGAATACCCTTAACTAAAAGATAAGTTTTCAACTGAGATTTACTGTAGGTCATTTATTAAATGAGGTTGATTTTGGGTGATAAAATCAAATAAATTGTATTGATATTTGCACAATTTGAGATCAAAGGTTAGCAGGGCAGATCATCAGTCATTTCTCCAGATGAGTCTATTGTGTTGAGTTTTACAGGTCCATTGGAGCGGCCTCTGGGGGTCGGGCCACATTGATCTGAGCCAGAAATACTCTCATCATTACCCAAACCACAGCTCCTACATAACCTGCAATTTATGCGTGAAAGGTTTTGAAGCAGGATCGAGTGGCACTTCAGACAGATGAAAAGAGCAGCTTTGCTTCTTGCGCACTCCATGATGGAGGAATATTGCACTTCTGTATGTCACGTGAGCTGTAGCTTGTTTTTGTAACATCAGGATTGCAATAAGATGTAGAAGATCCAGATAATCTTATGGCAAAGCGAGTCAAAAGGGCGAACATCATAATATGATTTTGCAGAACAACTACTTTCGTGCCATAACTGTAAAATATTATCGTGATTTTAACGGTAAAAGACTGTAAAAAGGAAAACTGTTAATTGGTCAACGGAAAGTTTACGTACTATACGGTGAATAACTGATCATTTAATGTATTTTTACAGTAAAATACCGTTAAATTTATAGTTTTTGGAAGTGAAAAAGAACAAGTCATTAATTTACAGTGAAAAAACGTAAATTGACATTCCCACAATTCCCTGTGTGACACTTCACATTTGATGTATTTTTGTTGAAATAACTGTTTCTTCGTAGTTTTTCTTAGTTTTTTCTAATCAGTTATGTGCATTAGGGTTTTATGTTACATTTAATGTTGTTAAATTAATGTTTATTGCATTTTTTAAATTCCATGTGTGTTACCATGATGGTGTTTAGTGTTTGTGTGAATGACACTATATATTAATATTAAAGGAGAACTCCGGTCAATTTTAACATTGAGCTCATTTTTTTGTACATTTGGACTGCTGTCAATACAGAGAACAACGACAAAAATCAGTGTTGCCAACACCGAGTTATTCTATTTTTAAAATTTGCACCCTGTTGACTTCAATGGGGCAAGTACTAAACCTGCTTTTAGGCTCTTAACATCCTTGATGTGTCATTACAAGTGCACAGAATATGTGAGTGATTCCTTCTGAGTGAACACGAGTGGATCTGACTGCAGTAGATGTAAAAGATATGTATAAAAATTATGTTATTTAAGCCAGCGCAAATACCCGTGTTTACATCCTGTTTTTTGGTTGAAGTCCAAAGTAGTCGATTGCCGAGTTCACGCGCATAGGTTTAGTTACCTATGGTCACGCGCGTGAACTCGGCAATCGATTATTTTAGACTTCAACCGAAAAACAGGATGCAAACAGGTATTTGCGCTGGCTTAAATAACATCATTTTTATACATATCTTTTACATCTACTGCAGTCAGATTCACTCGTCACATCAAGGATGTTAATGACACATCAAGGATGTTAAGAGGCCGGTAGGCCAATAGGTCGGTAAATGAACATTATATCAGTTAATGAAATATGTTTTTTTACTGTAAATTTAAGTTAAGTCTAAAACCTAAAATGTTGCTACCGTATTTTTTACTGTAAATTTAAGTCTGTAAAACCTAAAATGTTGCTACCGCATTTTTTACTGTAAATTTAAGTTAGGTCTAAAACCTAAAATGTTGCTACCGCATTTTTTACTGTAAATTTAAGTTAGGTCTAAAACCTAAAATGTTGCTACCATATTTTTTACTGTAAATTTAAGTCTAAAACCTAAAATGTTGCTACCGTATTTTTTACTGTAAATTTAAGTCTAAAACCTAATATGTTGCTACCGTATTTTTTACTGTAAATTTAAGTTAGGTCTAAAACCTAAAATGTTGCTACCGCATTTTTTACTGTAAATTTAAGTTAGGTCTAAAACCTAAAATGTTGCTACCGTATTTTTACTGTAAATTTAAGTTAAGTTTAAAACATAAAATGTTGCTACCGTATTTTTTACTGTAAATTTAAGTTAAGTTTAAAACATAAAATGTTGCTACCGTATTTTTTACTGTAAATTTAAGTTAAGTCTAAAACCTAAAATGTTGCTACCGTACTTTTTACTGTAAATTTAAGTTAAGTCTGTAAAACCTAAAATGTTGCTACCGTACTTTTTACTGTAAATTTAAGTTAAGTCTAAAACCTAAAATGTTGCTACCGCATTTTTTACGGTAAATTTCTGCCAACCACAGCTGCTTTTTTTTCGTAAATTTAATAGTTTTTTTTTTTTTTGTAGTTCAATTTGTTACATATTTTCCTCCTTGCTTGATACTGGATTCTGCTTTAGAGCTGATCTTTTTTTTTTTTTTTTGTAGAGTTTGTGACTCCTGAAGTTAAAAGCAGTGGCTCTCTGGCCACCCATTGAGTCGATTTATTTATTCATACGCAGAGCAGAGAGCTGTCAGAAAGAAGCGTGGCCTTACAGATGAGGAGAAGTTCTTCCTCTGAAGCATCTCGACTCTCTTAGGAGTGTATTAGGGCCCAGAAACGCAGGAAAACTCGGGAGCAGCACTCCCCTCGGGAGGTCATTGATTTTATCACATTTATATTCAGGCAGGCTTGATGGACTAATGTGTGCCACCCAGAAACAATATAAATGCATGAATAAATTTTTCAGACATAATTTTTCATTTCCGTGCGGAGCTGCCGGCAGGGTCCGTTCCGGTGAGGGTTTACAGTTGTGGAAAAGCATTTCCTTTCATGTCTGGTATAAAGGAGTCTCTGTGTGCCGTGACATTCCTCATAATGTGATTCATTACCGACTCCGGCACATGTGAATGCCGAATCCCAGATCCTTCTCCTGAACATCTTCCTGTCATCCCTTCACCCGCCTGCTGCCTGTCCCAGGGCACATTATAAATCCATAACCATAATTCTCATTATTCTTTCTTAGTAAAGACCGTTGATTTTTATGTATATTAAAAAAAAAAAATCTATTTATTTGACTTATAATCAAATCCACTTTTATTCATAAAGCACATTTAAAATCAACCTTGTAAATATGTAAATATTTTAAATTATTAATAATGTTTTTATTAATAATTCGAATTAATAATTTAAATTTAAGTTGAATTAATAATAATAATTCTACTTAATTTTAAATTAAATTTAATAAGCAATGTTTTACATATATATTTTTTATTATTGATAATTCTGTACTTAATAATTCTAAATTAAATGCAATTAATAATTTATCTTATATATGTTTTAATAACTCAACTTAATAATAATGTAAACTTAATTTGATTAATAATCTATTTTACATTCAATAATGTTTTAATAATAATAATTCAACTTAAAACTAAATTAAATGTAATTAATAATCTATATGATTTTTAATATAATAATGATTTAATGATTGTACTTAATTCTGATTTAAATGTAATTAATAACCAGTATATTTAACATATAATAATGTTTTATTAATAATAATCCTACTTTATAATCCTCAATTAAATGTAATTAATGATCAGTTTATTTTACAAATAATAATGTTTTATTAATAATAATCCTACTTAATAATTCTAAATTAAATGTAATTAATAATCAATTTATTTGGCATATATTAATATTTTAATAATTATACTTAATACTAAATGTCATTAATAATCCGTTTACTTTACACATGTTTTATTAACATTGAATTAAATTTAGAATAGATATTATCATTAAAAGTCACAATGTGAAAGAATCTTAAAAATAGAAAAAATATAGTTTCTTATTTCTTTGTCTTGATTATGAAGTGAAATGTGATCTGGACACTTGTTTTCTGTGTACAGTATGTAAGACCATTCGTCATTTTTACGTTTACACAAAAGAGGCTTACGTTGCATTTAAGTTTGAATTTTTTGATGACGCGTCATCAGACGTCATTAAATGAATGATTATTTTTGGTTTTGTTTGAAATTGCACTGTGAAATGGGATTGTGGCACTGGAGGGTTCGGTCATTAATGTTTCAAGGTGACTTCCACACCTGAGCGTTTCTCACTCCTAAACTCACACACATTATCTGCAGAACACATGAAGGATTCAATAATAGAGATGATAGAATAATAGAGCTAATAAATAAAGACCTTGGATGTCTTGTTTAGGCTGCTTTCTGAGAAAAAATTAAGATTTGCATAAATTAAGCGTAAATGATTCCGGCTCTAAACGAGTCTTCAGCCTCATTAATCAGAGAGTTGTAGTTTTTTTGTGTGACTTCTCTCTGAAAGTGTATGAGGAAGTGCTGTTTAAAAGTGGGATTGAATGTAACTCTTGCCTCATTTAGTATTCGCGGGTCTATGAATATGCAAATGAGCCCCGCCTCCACTCACTCGCTCAGCTCAGAGATCCACTGGTTGACGATCACACGTTGATCTGATTGGTTACAAGGTAGTTTGTGACGTCAGAAACACCAGCGATTTCAAAGCGTGTTTTTGAGACTGTCTTTGGTTCACTGCAGTTTTAAGGAGGAAATACTCAGCAATGCTGTCGACTTATGAATTTACACATGGTTTGTCTTAAAGCGTATTAAAAACACCACATGGACACATAAACAACATTAAAAGCTGGATTTACACCACAGGGGGACTTTAAAGACTAAAGTTCTGACTGGCTGTTATTGAACCATGACCAATGGTGTGAGTTTAGAGTTCTGACCGACAGAAGATGATGTGAACCTCACCAGACCAAGTCCGTTTGGAGATCAACTATAGTTCATCAAAATGTGTGTGTGTGTGTGTGTGTGTGTGTGTGTGTGTGTGTGTGTGTGTGTCTCTTTCTGATGAAGGCAGATGAGTGATGTTTCATAATGATGAACAGATGGTTAGAGAGGAGAAGGAAACATCATCATGTCTGGAAGCGTTATGATGAGGAGACGAGAGGAATGAGGTTTGTTGAGGAGAGTCTCATGGGTTGAGTTGAGGAGCAGTGATGAATTGTGTCTCTCTCTCTCACACACACACTCTCCCTCTCTCTCTCCCTCTCCCTCTCTCTCTCTCACACACACACACACACACACACACACACACACTCTCTCTCTCTCTCACACACACACACACACACACACACTCTCTCTCTCTCTCTCTCTCTCTCTCTCACACACACACACACACACACACACACACACACTCTCTCACTCTCTCTCTCGCTGTCAGAGTCTCTTCTGCATGGTTGAGGTGATTGTGTGTTCGACTGGCTGCAGTGTGATTTGATTTGAATGGCGCTGTAGTTTTACAAACCCCTGTTCAGATGACACTGTTGTTATTACATGATCTTAGACACACACACACACGTTAAAATTAGAATACTAATATTTATGACTGTCTTAATTTAAATTTTGGTTGTATTTCAATGAATCATGTAGTCCTTCAAAGACTGTCAAAACTGATATTCATTTCTTAGGAAAGTCATTAAAAAAAAGTAGTAAACTTTTGTCTTTAATGTGCTTTTATAGCAGTTTGGTTACACTTTCAATATATATATATGTATATATTTATGTATATATAAATATATACATAAATAAATATATACATAAAATTATATATATATACATACCACCCCCCCCAGTCCACTATAGACATTTTCCTATAGTACTTTGCAACTACATGTCAACTAACTGTCATTAGTGTTTTAGTAGAATGTGGACCATTGAAATAAAGTGTAACCATAAATGAATTCTGCCATTTCATTAAAAACATGTAAACACGACTGCGATCACATGGATGTGGCACTGTGCTGATTTTATAAGCGTTGACTGAACTTTTGTATTTGTGTCGTTGTGTGTGTTTGTGTGTGTTTGTGTGTTCATAAAGCACTTGGCCTTTAATGCAGCGTAGCATCAGGAATGCTGAAGATCTCGCGGGTCATTTAGCAGCAGTGTGTGTGTCGTGGAGAAGTGAAGAGAGGGTCTCTAATCGCCCGTCTGGGCACCGGCTGCGGTCACATGCTCAGTCACATGACTTTACATCCGCCAGATGAGAAGAATCTCTCTTTCTCTTTAAGAGCGTTTAATCTCTGCAAGTGCTCCATTCGGTCAGTAAATGTGTGTGTGTGTGTGTGTGTGAGAGAGAGAGAGAGAGTGTGTGTGTGTGTGTGTGTGTGTGTGTGTGTGTGTGTGTGTTGTTCTCTGTAAAATCTGCTGAATTTGTTCAGCACAAGATCTTTGAGTCTCAGCGCAACTGTAAAACTGATCCCATGAAAACACACTAAAATCATAAATAATATGTTATTGCTCATCAGTTGCTCTTTCACTCATCAGTCAAAACTCAGGACACTAATGTTGTCAAAATACATTTATATATATGCTTTAAATATGCCAAATATAAATTATATGTAAATTTATTTCAGAAATTTGCACCAAATGGCATCTGTATTACAGTAAAACTAAATATATACATGTATTATGTAATATATAATAAATGTACATATACATATATATATATATATATATATATTGTTTGACATTTTTAGTGTGTATAATTATATAAGGCATACAAAATATTTTTTTTTTTAAATATAATATAAAAACTTACAAATATTATAATTCAATTATTCTAATAAAATATGTATAATAGTAAAAAAATGTATTATTATATATGATAAAATTATATATACAAGTATTTTATTTTATTTTTATTATTAGTTGTATTTAAGTGCATTGCATTACATTTTCATCAATTTACAGGTTATAAAGTTTACTGTAACTATGTGTTTTTTCTGCCGTTTAGCCAAAATCTGCTGTTATTAAATCTGAAGTGCTTCACAGGCTATTGAAGACAGTATTGGCTGTGACTCAATGACAAACGCTGGACTAAAACACACTTTTCTGCTGCTCAAATACATAAATCATTAGCCTTTATACATATAGTGTTTCTCGAGTAAACAAAACGTTGTACTTATTCAAAGATCCAGTCCTTTATTAATCTCGCATTGCATTGCAAACAAGCAGAGACGCTCCAAACATCACCAGAGAGGCGGAGTTATAATGTTTGATTGACAGTTTGAGGATCCAATGGAGATACGAGGTTTAGTCAAGATCTCTTTTTAATACTTTTCATTGGATGATATTTGCAAAAACCCACAGAGAGACATAAAGGCTGGACAATAGTAATGATTTATGATTATGAAATTGACGATTTATATATAATATGTGAATCTTTACAGGACACTAGATCACTATGGGCTTAATCTTAGAAGAGCCAATTAAGATATTAGATTAACGAATAAGAGTCTTATTTTTTCTTAAAAGTGATTTGTGTTTTCTCAGCTTTGGTGTTTTTGTGCTTCTTACACACTGTTTTCTCAGGGCATCTGCAGTCGGGGTTATTTTAATCTGCAGCAGCTGCAACATTTCTCAAGCAAGAGCGAGATTTGTGTCAACAGTTATTTACAGAGACAGTAAACAGGCACGCATCTAATCGACGGATGACGGTTACGTCCTGTGTGTGTGTGTGTGAGCGGGATGGTCTGGTGTTTCGGGATCTCGGGTCACAGGGCTATTCCAGGGTCCCGGTTCGGGTTTCATCTTTGTAATGTGGGAATACCAAGGAAGGGTGTGTTTGTCTAAATCTGATGCTGTGAGACGCTCTCTGGAGTTTTCTCTGCTATTTTCACCTCGACAGACATAAAGACGCGTCTGAGTGTGTCCAAACACGGTTACTGTGCAGCGGATACACACACACAGGTCCGGTTAATGGTTTAACGCTCATCTGCTACTGTGATGATCGCGTCTCCTTAACGTGTGTCCCTTGATGGATTCATTCACTGAATCAGAATGTAAATTACCTGATCATTTACTCATCCAAGATATTAATGTCTTTCTTTCTTCAGTCGAAAAGAAATTAATGTTTTTGAGGAAAACATTCCAGGATTTTTCCTCATATAGTGACTTTGAAGCTGCACTAAAACCGACATTTAGACCCCATTGAAGTCACTATATAGAGGAAAATACTGGAGTGTTTTCCTCAAAAACCGACTGAAGAAAGAAAGACATGAACATCTTTGGATGACGAGAGAGAATTATCAGGAGATTTTAATTCTGAAGTGAACGAATCCTTTTTAAATGGGTTGTATTTTACATGCATTTTAACTTGTAATGTTAGTCGAGGACCAAAAGCAACTATAAAGTAACAGTAAACTAACAGTTTTACTTTATACAAAAATGCAACATCCCATAATACACAGTTTCATGCATTCTGGCATTATTGTGACTGTAACAAACTCCAGTGCTCAAGAGTTTCCCTTAAACGTCTGTCATTAAACTGTATTATTAATTAGATGATTAGTTTAAATAGCTTTAACTAACTTGCTCGGCAAGATTTACTTTTGATATGTTAATGAGCTCATGATATGTCATAATTACGTCATGATTACTGAATGATTGAATTACTGAGTTGTTTTTTGTAGTTTCATTTTTATTAAATGTTCTGGGGGAATGTGGTGTAATGTGTTAATTACTGTGGAATTTTATTATATATATATATATATATATATATAACAAATAACAAAATTATATAATTTAAAAAATAGAACATATTATGAAAATATATGAAAATATAAAATAAAAATAGTAAAAAATAAAATGTATTAAATGATATATATATATATTATTTTTTTTATATTTTAATATATAAATAAAAAGTAGGCTAATAAATAAACAATATATAAATATAAATTCAATATTCATAATATATATATATATATATATATATATATATATATATTCTCAGTAAAAATAAATAAAAATAGTCATTACAAAAAGTCGCTTCAGAAAGAAATATTTGATTCAACATAGAATTTATTACACAAAAACAGAAAATATTGTGTCTAAAAAATTAACTTTTTTTATTGAACTGTTATCAATATCACATTTGCACTCGTGCTATTCGGGACATAAATAATAAATTAAACTAACGCATTAAGTTGACAGCCCTGATATATATCTATCTATCTATATATATATATATATATATATATACATAAATGATATGTTTTGTATGATAATATGAGACTGTTGATGTTTCCTGGACAGATATGATCAGGTGACGTTTCATGTGTTTGTGGGTTTTGTGTGTGCCGGGACTGAACGTGAGACTGACGTTTGTTCTCACAGAGAATATGAAGATCACATTTTGCATGTTGTTGAAGCACCAATTAAACACACACGCGCGTCGGAGGCCCTAAAGTGTGAGATTTCACAGAAAAAGCGTGAAATCTTGCAGTCAAGGTTAAAATTACACCCGCCTGTCTGAGATCTCGGGCTCGTTCTGCTCCTCACCTGTGTCAAAAGCCCAAGAAATATATATTCAAACTCATCGGATGCATATTTCATCCGAGTCAGATTTCGCCTGGAGTGCTGGGCTGGGTTTTCATGATTTAGCTCCGTTCACTTCACGCTGTGAGTGTGTTATTCATACAGAAACACTGGCCTCCAAATCTCATGCTCATCAGCAGTTGCTCTTTCACTCATCAGTCAAAACTCAGGACACTAATGTTGTTAAAATACTCGTATATACGCTTTAAATATAAATGATATGTAAATGTATTTCAGAAATTTGCATCAAATGGCATATGTATTACAGTAAGACTTAGGGCTGGGTATTGACACAAATTTCACAATTCGATTCGATTTTGATTCACAAGCTTGCAATTCGATTCGATTTCGATTCAATTCAATATTGATTATTTTGGATATCAGGTACAATATTCAATGGTTCAAATCTATACGCTGATTTCACGCAGCCGTTATTTTGAAATCGAAAGCGAGGCTCCGGTGGGAAGAAAACCGGAAGTGTCGCCTTTAATCAAAGGAGAGTCATGAATGCGATGGCGTATTGTTGTGTTTAATGATGTTGTTTCAATTCTAAAACTGTACATACATTTCTTTCATACTTTAGACTATATACAGTGAAATTCATTTATAAATAAAATATTTTTTTATATATAATTCAGAAAGTAAAAAAAGAAGCAGGAATGAACTATATACATATCCTATATTGGATATTAACATCCAAAAGTGTAAATCGCGGCAGCAGCTTCAGGTTGGTAGTCCAAAGGCATTGTTGTTTATCTTTACTTCCGGGGTTTTTCCCACCGGAGCCTCACTTTCGATTTCAAAATGGCGGCTGCGTGAAATCAGCGTAGTAATAAATCTCTTCACTAATGCTGTAAACTATGGGAGTCAGTTGTTGCTTCATTAGCCTACTATAATATTGAAGGTAAAAATGAACAGGGCCCGGTTTCCCAAAGCGTTCTTATCTCTAAGTAGTTCTTAACCTATTGCTTAACCTCTCTCTTAACCTTATGGGACGGTTCCCGAAATGTTTGTATGCTAAGTATATCTACTGTAAGTCACACTTTCGTAAGGTTGGTCTGGACCATTCGTAGCTCTCTCTTAGCGTTGTTGCAGGTCTAAATGCATATAATTCTGAAGTTTTAACACACCCAGACAGTATTAAATTAGGCTAATTCAAGTGTTTTCATGCAAAGAATAAAATTGTCATTACACTGATTGTTGTTAGATTTTTAATTATATTATTATACAATATTATTAATTTAATTAAAACGCTCTTTTAAAGGCCAGTGAAAGCATAGGCTACAGTCAGTTAAGTCCTATTCGGACGCTAATATTGTTTCTCATGGGCTCGTCCGGTATTTTAAACATTTACAGGGGTAAGTCGGTGATTTTAGTGCCGTCCGAATCCATAATATCAGTGTTTTTCTCACCCAATCCGCGTAAAAATCCCTGGCCAAATTAGTACCTACTGTTTTTTGACAAACAGGTTGTGTGGTAATTTAATTGCCGTCTGAATCTACATCTCTGAGTTTACAAGAGATTCAAAATTCACGGTTTGAATCCTTTTTGATCACTGCCGAGCACCGTACGCAAGATGTAAACTTTTATTACTGAAATGCTGGAAAGTATTTACACAAGAACAATATTTCATCGCAGCTCCACCTCAGCGAAAAAAAATGGGAAAGAAAAGGCGGCACGTACATTTTTGAAAAGGTTATTGTGGCAGCAATAGGCTATATGTTACAATTTTAAAATATGTAGGTTAGGCTATTATAGGCTATTATAGTTTGGATTATTTTTTATAATATCCTATAATCATAATAAATTGCAATTTCAACTATTTCTGAAGTGCTTCTTTTATAAAGATGACAGCTTTTTCACATAAACAGCCCCTGCACGAGAGAATTATTGATTGTCGAGCCATCGATTTCAAACAATTCAGCACCATGGCCACGGACAGCGCCGGGTCACGTCGCACTTAAGAAGGTATATCTTAAGCAGCTTTCTAAGGTATAGTTCGGGGAACACACTTAGGAAAATAAACAAATTTGGTAAGATATATCTTTCGAGTCTTCTTAGCAGGCTAAGAGTGAGCTTTATCGGGAAACCGGGCCCTGATTTGTATACAAACACTTAAATTACACTTTTATTTATTTTTATAATAATAAAGTGAAATGTAAACATTTAAATGGTGGCTGTCATAAAAACTTGATAGATTTATGCAAACATGCACTGTAAAAAAAAAAAAGTTGAGAAAACTTAAAAATTTAAGGCAAGCAGCTGCAGGACATTTTTGAGTTTTCTTAACTAACGTGTTTGAGTTATCTCAACTTTTTTCATGTTAAATAGTTGAATAAACTTTAAACTTTGCATATAATATAAAATTATAGTGAATATGTAATATGATGCATATATTTAGCAGAATGCTCCTCTCTAGAGTTAATTCTTCTCGCTGACTGACGAGTTTATGGTCACTGGATATGGTTTTTCTGAGGTAAATGTGATGTTACATGACATTGTTTACAAGCTGTTTTACTGACGTCTTTCCACGGCTGAAACACTGATTGAGCGATTCCATGTGACATGATACGGACATAAAAATGAGAATCGATTAAAATCGAGAAATCGATATTTTTTACCCAGCCCTAATAAAACTAATATAAACATGTATACACGACTGTTTTTAACTCGTCTCAGTGGGACTGTCAAACACGAGACATGAGCTCGTACAAACAAACTGCTCCGTCTCTTCATCCCTGTTTGTGAGGAAACTAATAAACCTCTTCTTGTTTTAAGATCTATATAGCAGGATCAGATTGCAGTAATTGATATTCTAAAGCGATTTAAACACGCCTCGAGCAAACTCTGCTTTATTAAAGCGGCGACTAGCAGAACTTTTCTTGATTATCACTGCAGAATTTTAAAGGTGGCGAGGGACAAACCCGGCAGAGCAGCTCTTATGAAATATAGTTCAGGATTAATTATCTCTGAGAGCAAAAACATCAGTTTATGGTTATTTATTTCCATTTCTTATCCAGTCTGAGCTTCTTCTGCCAGTCATTTATCAACATTTCCTTGTGCAGCTTCTCTTGAGATTGAGATTAGAATATTTTTTTTTAATGATTCATATTATTAATAATTATATATATATATATATATATTAAATATTAAATATTTATTATGAAATTAAAATATTGTAAAGATAACTTTTTATAATTATTTGTTTAATGATAAATTATATTATTTATTAATTTATAGTATATATTTTATATGTATATAAATATATATGTATATTTTATTCAATTCAATATATAATAAACATTTATTTAAAAAAAAAAAAAACATTTGATTTGAATTAAAATATTGTAAAGATTTTCCAAAGGCGTTTGCATTTAAATTCAGTCTTTAGGCTGAGCATTAGCATTAACATATTCAACTATAAAGCGTATACAGCGAATCTGTAACAGTGTTTTATTATACTCTATATTTCAGCTATAAGTAAAAAAAATCATCTGTCACTGGCCTGATCGCTGCACTTTTATTTCAGCCTCATCAGCGGTTCTGAACAGCGTATGAACCGTATGCCCAACGCCTGCTTTCACATTATTTCAGGAACAAATAAACCTGATTTATGGTGCATATGCTCAGAGGATCTTTGGTGAATCGCTGAGGACAAAAACAGCTGAATCTCAATCTACCAGAGATTTCTGCCTCATCTGATGCACTCCGAACTATTCAGAGCAGAATTATATATATATATATGAACAACACAGAAAATCCAATATACAGGGTTCGTACAAGGTGCTTAAAGTACTTTAAGTACTTGAATTAGATTTTTTGCAATTTAAGTCCTGGAAAACCCTTGAAAACAGCCATATTTATGAAGAGGTACTTCAAAAGTGCTTGACTTATTTAAATACAATATATATATGAAACTTAATTTTTTCGAAAAAGCACAAATGCAATCTTTTAGCACAAAATGAACATCTGTTAAACCCCCAATCAGACCTTTTCTCGATAGGAAGTACACCAACATTATAATATAAAATATTATTTATTGAACAATAATAGATTATAAGCTTTGTATTAAATATTTATTATTTAATACGTTGCAAGCTGTATTTTGGATACCTTATACCTATCTGTAATTTGAGGGGGAAAAAACTTAATATATTGTTTTATAAGTGCGATCTCTGGTTGTAGTCTTTGAAAACCATAAGAGTAGTGCTTAAAAAGTCCTTGAAAGTCCTGGAATTTCTTTTGACTGTATCTGTACAAACCCTGAATATATATCTGACAGGTTACAACAAAAATCATACTCAAATTTCAAATGTATCATCTCAATGTTTATAATATCATATAGCGGATTAGGGCTGGGACATAATCTAGTTTACATTTTGCAGTGATATAAACAATCAGGTGGTTGAGATTTGCCATACGTGACCCTGGACCACTAAACCAGTTACATGGGTAAATTTCTGAAATTGAGATTTATACTTCATATGAAAGTTGAATAAATAAGCTTTCCATTGATGTGTAGTTTGTTATGATAGGACAGTATTTGGTCGAGATACAACTATTGAAAATCTGGAATCTGAGGGAGCAAAAAAATCTAAACATTGAGAAAATCTCCTTTAAAGTTGTTCATTTATGTTGGCGATTGTGCTGCATTCACTCACACAAATACATGTTTTATATATTTACGGTAGGAAATTTACTAAATATCTTCATGGAACATGATCTTTACTTAATATCCTAATGGTTTTTGGCATAAAAGATAAATCAATCATTTTGACCCATACAATGTATTGTTGGCTATTGCCACAGATATACCCGTGCGACTCGAGACTGGTGATGTGATCCAGGGTCACATATAATACAATATATTGCTCTATGTGAGTATAATGTATGTATGCGGATAAAGTTCTTATCATATATTTATTGCATTTATCTAAAAATCCTAATGCTCCTAAAACCCTACGAGCAACACAGAGTATTGAACACACACTTGACAGATTACATTGTTCAAAAAGGGCAGCGTAGAAACTGTATAAGCACATAAATGACGTGCACATGCTCATAAAGGTCCAGAGTTGAGTTTCAGAGTGGATTCAGAGCAGCGTTGAGTTATATTAAGAGTGAATGGAGACTCTTGATTTCTACAGCGATGAGTGATGAACAGGAGGTAATTATCCTCTCTATATCTGATTATCTGACTCGGCTGTGGAGGACAAATCAGGATCATTTAAAATAAATCTCCAGCTCGTTTTACCACTAAAACTGGGGTGTTCACTATATTTTCTTTTTTTCGCTCATTGGGATCATGACTATTAGTGAAATGCATGCAGAAAGTCTGAAAATCACCCAGAGAATATAATCTAGAGTCTGTTGCACTGTGGGACATTGCAATAAAATCAAGAATTTGTGATTTGTTAATTCTCAATATTATGTATGGTAGATGGAGAAAGACCTAAATACTTCACAACCTTGCATTGAGAAATGCGAGTTTTGAATGACTTCTCTCATGAGAGACTGAGACGCTCCTTTTATACCCAATCACGATACTCTCACCCATTACCAGTTCACCTACAGTATTAACTGTGGACTGTTTCATAACAGTTCATCTTTCATATTCTATAATCTTTTCACTTTTATTTGACCTCTGTCCTGAAGTGTGTTGCAGCCATCAAAATCAAAATGTTTTTATATTTAAAAAATAAAAATTAAGTTCTGGAAATATTTTCTTTGTACTTTTGTTATATAAAGTCCCCCTGTAGTCAATAATTGTATCCCTTAAAACTCATCTTTGATCACCATAATTACATATTTAAGCGTTTTCTCCTTGAAAAAAAAAATTCTAAATGACAAATTATCTTGAATGTAACTCCACACCCTTGCCTCATTAAGTATTCGCGGTTCTATGAATATGCAAATGAGCCCCGCCTCCACTCACTCACTCAGCTCAGAGATCCACTGGTTGACGATCACACGTTGATCTGATTGGTTACAAGGTAGTTTGTGACGTCAGAAACACCAGCGATTTCAAAGCGTGTGTTTGAGACTGTCTTTGGTTCACTGCAGTTTTAAGGAGGAAATACTCAGCAATGGTGTCGACTTATGAATTTACACATGGTTTGACTTAAAGCATATTAAAAACACCACATAGACACATAAACAACATTAAAAGCTGGATTTTCACTTTAAATAAAGGTTAAGGAGAATTAACAAATCACAGATTCTTGATTTTATTGCTTTTCCGGAAATGGTGTTATATATACTGTATTAGCTGGATGTGTTCTTAACAAGCTTTGTCAGTTGTGTTGTGGTTTCAGGACTGGACAATCCCTGTCTGATCCGTGTCTATCAGTGATTTTGGGTTTCTAGTTCCTCCAAGAACCCGTTCACCTGCAGCCCCCGACACTCCCGTATCACTACCCATAATCCCCAGCCGCTTGTGTTCATAGACGAAACAGTCGGATCCTTGCATGCAAGGGCTTCCCTGCTGTCATATCATGATCTCTCACTGGATCACACAAATTACGCAATGGGCCACTGGGCCTTAATAGAGCATAAAATCAGATTACAGAGGATTACCTTTCCTTGAAGCCCCGCCCCCTGCCACTCTAACTCCGCCTCCCAGGGGGCGTGGTTTCAATGAGTCATAATGTAAACAGTAGATCCAGATGGGTCCATGCTAAGCAGCTTAGACTCACATTAATCATGTGGCTAAGTTGCCATCGCTGGTGTGCAGTGTTGTGCTAAA
>NC_138227.1:4587828-4600328 GCF_964197995.2 Scardinius erythrophthalmus
CACCTGTCATCTTCTCTTTCTTTATTCTCATCCTCTTCTTCTCTTCTACCTTTGAAGAAAGGGACTAAAGCGTTGAGCACAAAGGCTATTCTTTCCATCAGAATAGAACAGAAAAACGGATCCTCGTCTGACCCAGAGTCTCTCTCAAATCTGCCTAATCTGATAATCTGTGTGAAATGTGCCGCACTCGTTTATCTGGTGACTCCCTCCTCTCATCTCACCTGTCGTCAGTGTTTTCCTATTATATGCTCTGGTCTTACTAGAAAGGGTCTTACTAGGCACTTTTGCTGCTTTATTTTTCCCTGAAAGTCCAGTTGTAAATGTAATCAAGTTGTCTTTTGCACCAAAAAGCCCTAATATTGTTTTCCATGATCATTTTCCACCATCTCTCTGACCCTTACAATTAAATAGTGTTTCTGCTGTTTCTTTTAGACTACTAAATGTAAATGATAACAGTGCCATTTTAGGCTCGTGTGTGTTTGGTCAAGTCTTGTTGGAGATCTTGTTTTACTCAGACATTACCGCAGAAGAAACATGGCTATATTTCATATTCATTTACAATCGCTAAGACCCATTTCTCAGTACTTAGGTCACTTTTTCAAAACAGTGAGCACAACATCAGCATAAACTGTGGATCATTTTCCATTGCGTTGGCACAAAACACATTACAGTAAGTGACGACATCTTTCCTCATTCAGACACAAACTCTATATGCCTTCAGGCCAGTCTGCGTGAGAATAATTGTGTACTGTAATGTAAACATGGATCATGTAACATGAACTGCAGTGAGTTCTAAAATGTAGAGAGTCACACTTGATTTATAATGAAATTTACTAAAGAAAACAGTGTTATGCTACCTGTTGTTAGTGTTTTATGAGTGGAAAAGTATGTTTGCTGGGTGAAACCTTTGCTATTGTTATGGAAGAATGAGTTGATTTTGGATGTGAAATTGAATGTGAAAGTTGATTAGGAGAGTTTTGAAAAAGTATTGCATGAGAAATTTAGTGATTGTAAAAAAAATTGCACTTGACCGTCTTTATTAATTTACTTGTGTGTGTGTAAAGTGAGGCTATCCATGCCACATATTGACTCCTATTGGGTTTTCCAAAGTCAAAACAGTGACTTCCCAGCTAACGGAACTTTCGCTAATGTTCCCATTAAGTTATATTCAAAACATCCAGTTTTTTTCTAAATGTTTTAAAACGTTTTCTCTTGGTTATGTGAATGTTAAAGGGAACATTCCATTTTAGAACTTTTTATAACATTCCGGGAATGTTGCTTTTGAATGCTCTCCGAACGTTCTAAAACAAGTTGCAACATTTAAAAAATACCGTTAGATCTATCAAAAATAGAACATTAACTTTGAACGAACATTCTATTAATGTTACTGAACGAACGTTTGTTCATAACTGACGTAGAATGTTAGTTCTGAGAGCGTTCCCTGTTAGCTGGGTTGTTATTCGGGAATCTCAGGCCTTGTCCACACTAATACGTTTTCGTTTAAAAACTCATATTTTTCTCTCTGGTTTGGCCTTCTGTCCACACTAGGGCTGTCGCGATAACCCAATATTGTAGTGCCGCGCTACTGACAGGCCAACCGCAGAGGAATGCAAGTAACCGTAGCAACCGCGATATTCGCGTTTTCTTTTTTCATAAGGCTATACCCTTCTTGTTTTGAACTTCGTGCATGTGTATTGAATGTTAAATTAGTTAGTAATGATAACAAGACTGTTTTTATCGTGGTGATTTGTATAGAAGCTTCGCTGATTTGCACTGAAGCCTAAACAGAGAGATCGACTGAGCGCGCGCGATGACCTGCGTCTGTCTTTGAGGTCAAGTCATATATATTCGTGGAAAAGGTTGCCGTGTCCAAGGAAAGCGGAATATTTGTCATATCATCCTTTTAACGTTTAAGGGTATTTACCATGAATAGCGTCAGCGCTAATCAACATTCCACAGAGCGAGGAAGCCGTGGGAAAAAAAATCAGCAAGTCACCATTGAATCAATGTCATTGGTCTCTATTAAGTGAAGCATCAGCTTCAGCGTTACCCATGCGACGCATTACTGGTCAGCTGAGCCTTGATAAGTGGAGCTCAAAGTTAAAAATAATTAACACCTTGTTTCATTACATCTGTCTTTTAATGAATCAGCGTTTTTGACATACCTGTATTTACATCCTGTTTTCGGTTGAAGCCCATAATAATCAATTGTCGAGTTCACACGCATAGGTTTAGTACCTATGATCACGCGCGTGAACTCGGCAATCGACTACTGTGGACTTCGACCGAAAACAGGATGTAAATACAGGTATGAGCGCTGGCTGAAATAACATCATTTTTATTCATATCTTTCACATCTACTGCAGTCAGATCCACTCGTGTTCACTCTGAAGGAATCACTCACATGACCTGTGCACTTGTAATGACACATCAAGGATGTTAAGAGCCTAAAAGCAGGTTTAGTACTTGCCCCATTGAAGTCAACAGGGTGCAAATTTTAAAAAGAGGATAACATGGTGTAGGCAACACCGATTTTTGTCGTTGTTCTCTGTATTGACAGCACTCCAAATGTACAAAAAAATGAGCTCAATGTTAAAATTGACCGGAGTTCTCCTTTAATTGCCGTAATGTAACTGCGCTCTGAGTGACAGCCTTTCAACACGCAGAGACGCTGTTTAGTTTCGGCTACATTGGTTACTGAAAATGTCCTTGTTTTTGTGCATGCTGATCACATCGTAACACTTATTTATATAGCAACAAATAGATATATCTAAATGGCGATAATACCACATATCGCGCTACTGAGCCACTGAAAATTACCGCAAGGGAAATGCCTTCACCGCGACAGCCCTAGTCCACACTGAGACGGCGTTTTATCAATGAAAACTAATCTTTTTTAAAACGCTCAAAACGATGACGTAAGTTTAGTCATGTGACGCGCATTGTACCAATAGATATTCATGTTTATACCGGTATTGTGCCTGTTATGTGCTGTTCACTTTCACACTGTTGCTTCACACACTCTTCATATCCCAGTCCTGCAAACATGACAGAATTTACACACATTTGCTGTCCTGCGGCAGAACATGAGAGAAGTTTCGTTTCAGACCAAACATATAATAGTGAGTGAGAGCGACCTGGACACATCAGTGAATGCTGGGATATTCTGTTAATAACGAATAAATGCGATAACTTTATTATTTATTTCCGTCTGTATCACCTCAGTGAGCTTTTGTGAGGGTTTACGCATGCGCAGTGAAGGTGAATTTAGTGTTTCAGGCGTTTTCTAAAAGTTTCTCATCCACACTGAAACGCCTGAGAACGCTAGTGTGGACGGAGAGCGTTATAAACGAAAACGCCATTTTCAAATGTATCCGCATTAATGTAGACGACGCCTCAGACTCACTCTCTGAGCGTCCGTGTGACTGTTTGTCGTCATCGTCGTGCACAGGATGCCGGAGAACTCTTCAGCATCGGGACAGAAATAGAGCGGAGAATGCTGAATCTGAGCATGGCAATTAGGAATGAATATAGCCCGTTCTTCCCAGGGCTCTGGGAAAGATAAAGAGATGAAAAGCTGAAGCAGTGGGATGAATAGCTCGTCTGATTGAGGAGGACATGATGGAGGGCTGTGTGTTGGATGAAAGATGTGTGTGTGTGTGTGTGTGAACGGGAACGGCTGATGTCAGATGTGCTACACTCTTGCGAGCCGGTGTCGTGGCGCTGGCAGAGATTTATTTCAACATGCTCTCAAACATCTTGTGTGTGTGTGTGTGTGTGTGTGTGTGTGTGTGTGTGTGTGTGTGTGTGTGTGTGTGTGTGTGTGTGTAGCGTTGAAGTCACATACGCCTTTGACTGACTGTTCAGCATCTGTGGTTGAGTTATTTTCAGAATATTGTATTCTGAGATGGAGATGTCTAACATTTACACTGGAACAAGTTTGGCGTACAAACAGTTTTCACTCAGACATTGCTACAAAAAAAGCAACACGTTGAATTAAACGTGAAACTTTGAAACTGAAGTAGTGTTTCTTGTGAAACGTACTCCAATGGCAAGTTATATTTACAGGAATCATGAAGTTTTTGCTGCAGTTGTGGATGATCAGATCTCCGAACGTAAAAGCATTCAGAAAACAAAACGGCTTTGCTACGTTTCCTTGTCAAGAAAGTCGTCTTGCAACCAAATTGTGGATAAATGATGCTGTTCAATTCTTGCATTAGTTTTGTTATTCATCACATTTTGAACTCCTGCTTCTACAAACGTTTGCATTCGCTAAACAGGCTTTATTTTTTGACTCATTGATGCATTTTTATTTCTTTAAAGGTGCATGTGTATTATTGTGCACATGACGTCCAACACCTGCAATTTCTGTACAAGTGGAGTTGCAGATTTCCATTGCACTTTTCTAAATCGTAGCCTATACTTTGCATGATCAATCAGGATGGATGACAGAATCAAGTAAATCAAGGTTGTGTTATTTCCAGCTGAATATTTCAATATAATATTGTATAATATAATATTTTCCCTTAGAAAATATGCAATACAGATACTAAGTGTTGCGCGTGCAGTTTTATGTCATCGTCAATGTTTTTAAAACTCACTTCAGTTCTAGTCACTATAAATGATCTAGTGAATTATTGCACACCCAAGTGAAATCTACATTAAAATGATTAATTTTCATATTCAAATAGTGTTCAGATCTTTTATAAACACGTTAAACGCTCATATATTCTTCTACTGTTAATGTGATAGAATTATTTCTTTCTCTTTAGGAAAATCTCTTGGCTGTGTAAGTAATTTTTTAATAAATCTGTGCTTTGTCCGTTCATTTCAAGTACAGTATCATACGAGGAGCCAAATTCTAGAACAATTCACTCCCATATTCCCAGGCATTATTTTTCATAAATATTTATGAGGGAGAGGGATCTATTGGAATACAAATGATTAATGAATATTTATCATACAAACTGAATAAGGTAGGCTCATTTTCCTGGAGATGATCTATCTGATTGTATCAGTATGAATCTGTGGTAATGATTTAGCACAGATTTAATCTCCCTGGTCTCTGAATCCCGTCTAATTAGCGTTGTGGGCATAATGATGATCAAAGTGGGCATGTTCTGTCATACATCACTGTTCCTCTGTGCGCTTGTTAATGCCGTCGAGAGAATTTAAGAGATCGGACCTCTGAGAGAGAGAACACAGTGAATAATTCATATCAGAAAAGCCTTGCCTCTATATTGAATCACTACTGGAAAGGGATTAATAAAGTATTCTGCCTTTGCCCGCTCGTGTTATCAAATCCTCCTATGTATTTTTAGACGAATCGGTTGAGCGAATGATTCAATGACACGCTCATAAAGTCAGTCACTTGATTCGTAACTGAATGAATCAGTCAGTGGGTTTGAATGAATTAATGATTTAATGACTCACTAATTAAGACAGACACTTACTGGTGTAATGGTGTAACATGGAGGGAAAAAAATCACTTTGTATGTAAGTACATATATTGTAATATATTATATTATCAACAATTTGATATCATATATGTTGATATTTTTCTTATCAGGGTTGTTATACATAACTAAAACTAAATCCTCAAAAAAAACATTTTTGTTGCTTGGGAAAAAAAATATTAACTGAAATAAAATAAAATAAAATATATAAAAAGAATCGTTCAGATAGTTTTAATTTTCATTTAGTGTAACTTAAGTTACTAAAATAACTTAAACGTAATAAAAATTAAACATAATTATAATATATTTTATAATTTCAGCAAAATTTATAAAAACTATATTGGCATATTTAAAAAAATAAAATAAATTAAACCGCATAAAATTTAATAAAATAAATTATATAATAAAAAATAAAAAATATTTAAATAAATTAATTTAAATATCAATGATACTAAAATAACACTATAATTTATCAATATATTTATATGAATCTAAAATGTGTATTTTCAATATTTTTAATTCAACTTAAAGTTTGTCTCGACGAACGTTTTAATCTAGTTTTATTATTGTAGTGCAAAACACAGTATCTGAATTGTTTTTAGAGGAACAGCAGAATTGTGCTTGGTCACATTTCCTCCTCTGAATGGAATTCATCCGTCTCTCATGACTCATGAGTGTTGAGACTTGTTTGGATCGATGGCTCTTTATATTCAAGTCCTTCTTCTCTAGTGCTGGCGATTGATCTTCGTCCAGCACATTTGGAGACGCGTCACGTTAGGGCCGGTGAACTTCAAACAGGACTTTATGGTGGATTCAGATGAAGCTTAAGAAGTCAATTCTGTGTTCTTCATTAGTGAAAACTGTGAGAAATGGAAATAATATCGAAGGCTTTGTTCCAAATCCTACACTCTAATAAATGCTGGGTTAAAAACAACCCAATCTGTGTCCAAACCTGCGCTTGGATTGGTCAGATTTCGACAAGGTTGTTTTTACCCAGCTGGTTGGGTTAAATGTTTGACTCAACACGCTGGGTTGTTTTATTGAACTCAGCTATTGATTAAAATTACTATATTGCTGTCTAAAAACAAACCCAAAATATGTTGAAAATTAAAATCACACACAGAATGAATAGAGTAACAACACAGGCAACAGTATTAATCAAAAGGTGATCATTTATTAATACGCAATAACACCCAAGAATGCACACAAATATGGGCAAGAGTTAAAACAACCTGTACATGTGTATGTGAGTGAAAAAAAGTGCAGTAAATTCAACAATTATACAGTTTATACCATTCAACGAAATTGTTTTTTTACAAGTTAAATATTTAATAACTTGTGTTTGACAACAAATTTGACCATATTTCTCTTATTGTTTCTCTCAAAGGCGTTTCCATCATGTGAGACGACCGACGCTGACTGACATCAAAACCCTGTGTTTTGCGTTGCATTAAATAAAATGTAACACTCAGTAAAGTGTTTATAGCCGAAATAAGATGTACACAAACCATTTTATAATTTTAAAATGCACCAATCCGGCGGCGCTGAGATCTGCTGTGTGTAACCCATCAGCTGGGTTGTTGTAGTAAAGCCACCGCTGGGTTGTTGCGTCGGAGAGCGGGTAGTTTCAACTGTCAGTGAGATAGACCCAGCCACTAACCCAACATAAAATAACCCCAACAGGCTCAACCCAGCATTTGGGTCGAAAAAAACAACACAGCGTTTATGTAGTATAAAAAAATAACCCAGTGTTTTTTAGAATGCATAGGCAGCTCCCTTCTGAAGGCAGCATCCTAATAATGCATACCGATACCATTCAGTCCTTAATTAAATATATATATATATATAACTGAAATGTTGGCTCCATATGAGACTCTGCCTCAGATTCAGGTTAAACAACTTGACTGCATATATACATCCTAGAACCGCTATTATGTTTTGACTGACAAGCACATGTAACTCGTGTACGTCTGCAGAAACACAGCGCTTGCAGATCGTCCTTTTACATGCTTGTCGCATACATAATATGTTGATATTATATGTTTACATTTTTAATATCAGGGTTTTTTCATCCATAAGTAAAACTAAAACCATTTAAAAAAAAAATGTGTTACTTAAAAAAAAATTTAAAATATATATATATATATATATATATATATATATAAGAATCGTTCAGCTAGTTGCCATTTCTAATTTTTGTGTAGTTTATTTTAAGGTGCTAAAATAACTAAAACTTAATAAAAAATAAAAAGAATTGATAATTTCATGATAATTTATATAGGCATATTTAAAAAAAAATACAAAAAATTAAGAAAAAACAGAATTACATTTTTTTTTTACGAAAATTCAAATGAAAACAGAAAAAATGTAAATCAAAATTTAAATAAATTCAATAAAACAATGCATACTGATTACATTCAGTCCTTAATTAAATATAAATATAACAGAAATGTTGGCTCCACATGGACTCAGATTAAACAACAGCGTAACTGCATATATGCATCCTAGAAATGAACCGCTATTATGTTGTGACTGACAAGCACATGTAACTTGTGTACGTCTGCAGAAACACAGCGCTTGCAGATCGTCCTTTTGCATGCCAGTCGACAGCTTTATAGTGCATCTTATAACAGAGATCGGAGTTTGCTAAATGAAAGTCATTAATCAAAGCTCTCAGATGGCTCTCATTACACACTGCAGCAAAGCAAACACTGCGGTATACGACTCAAATCACACTGTTTCCCGCTGCTTTATCTCGATGACAGGCCAGCACGAGGTGTTTTAGCGGAGACAACACTTTCCTGCGGTTAAAATAAGATAAAAATGCAAATGTGTCTGACACACAAACGTGTGAGCTGAGGTCGCAGCTGCCGTCCAGATCTGTGTGAGGAACTTCTGCGCTTGGAAATCAAAGCGGAGCACCGATTCTCGATACTGCAGGAATTCTCTTTAATAAAAAAGTAATCATCTTTCCCCTCCGCTGCCATTAGAGCCTTATTAGAAATCCTGACGCATGGCCGAGAGATTGAAGATCAAGCATTTCACGTATATATTTCCATCTTTATCAAAAACTTCTAATGGATCCTCATAAATAACTTTTATTGCATTCTAGATGTTTCCGTGTAGTCATTAATTCTTCACTAGACTAGGAACTCTGTGATTATTAATAGACTCGTGATCATTTGCATAAAAACTTTAGTTCTGAATTCTGTCAGCAGAACGGCCAGGTCGCGACCTATGACCTTTGCTCTCCAGGGGGGTCACCCAAGTGTGTCGGAGAGAGAAAGTGCTGATGTACTTCATTAGTCTGAACCAGAAATAAACCACCATGAGACTCAGATTTAGCGTTAATTGGCTCTTTCATATGAGAAATGCTGACCGACTGCAACAAACCAGCTGGAACTTCTTATGTGTGGACTTTCCTGAATTTATACATGCATAATGAATCGTGCAAATATAGGATGATAAAGTTTCAAACAAGAATACGCTACTGTTCAAAAGTCTGGGTTTTTTTAAAGAAATTAATACTTTTATTCATCGAGGATGCATTTAATTGATCAAAAATGACAGTAAAGACATTTATAATGTTACAAAAGATTCCATTTAAAATAAATGCTGTTCTTTTAGAATTCTATTCATCAAAGAATCCTGAAAAATAACAGTTTCCACAAAAATATGAATGTTTTCAACATTTCTTGAGCATCAAACCATCATATTATACTGATTTCTGAAGGATCATGTGACACTGAAGACTGGAGTAATGATGCTGAAAATCCAGCTTTGATCACAGGAATAAATTACAGTTTAATATATATTCACATAGATAAAACAGATATTTTGAATTATAATAATATTTCACAATATTACTGTTTTTACTGTATTTTTGATTTAAAAAAATGCAGCCTTGGTGACTACTTTCAAAAACATAAAAAAATCGTATTCATCCTAAACTTTTGAAAGGCAGTGAATATTGTACATTAAACATGTTAGGCAATGTGATGTTTACATGTTTGTAATTAGAAAATATTTGTTAGTTAAATCTCATTAGCCATTAAAAAAATTGCATAATCATGTTTTTTAAATCTGAATCTGACTGTGCATGATTTATAATAATTCAAATGATGCATTATCTGATTTAGTGCTGACATGAGCAGGATGATTCAGTCCCACCATAGATCTTTTTTGTCATTGAATTTCGTTTCTTTGGGGAAATAAAATGCTGACTTTGACTCAAGCATCAGAGAGAAGACAGAAAGACTGCGACTAACATTGTAAAGGTGTAGAATAGGAGGCTTTCTAATATCTCCGGTGTTGATTGAACGCGCATCACTAACTGTCTGAGTTTCAGAGAGTCGTGAGTCAGTCGCAGAAAGCCGGGAGATCTCGCTCCTCCTGATCGTCCAGGGAAACTTCTGATCACAGTGAAAATGAAGCGGCGTGAGTGAGAGAGGCTATTTTTATCATCATAATACGCCCTGCCAAGCACTCTGGGATAGCGGCCAAACACCTGAAGAAGTGCCAGGTAACGGGCCGCTATACCTGCGGGAGTGAGCTCACATCACACTCCTGTCCAGTCCTGCACACACACACACACATCATCATCATCGCATATTATTAGTGTTTAAGCATAGACTTTAGGCTAAGAGGGATACATGAACATGAAGCAGCACAGATCTCTGATCTTGAGAAAGTTTGATGTTTCAGATCATATTGAGATCTCTATCTTAGCAATTCTGAGTCGAGATATTCAATATTGATTTATTCAAAAAAATTGATACCGATAACCCAGATAAATGACGTTTAACGGTGGCTCCAATCAGGGCCGGCCCGCGGCATAGGCGGTATAGGCAAATGCTAAGGGCGCCACTCATCCATAGGGGCGCCAGGATGAGTGATTTTTTTTTTTTTTTTTTTACATATATTTTTTTTTTATAATAGGCTAACTAACTATTTTATAATAGGCTACTATTTTAAAACCATTAATTCGAAATACTACCAAATAAAGCAAAAAAAAAAGCAAAAAAAAAATCTTCAATCTTCCCCCGCCCATCGAGTGCTTGAAGTGCGTCAGAAAAAGAGCGCGCGCGCGATCAGTTGTTGGTAATTTGTTGTGTAGCGTGCCCGACGCCGCATCCAATGTAGACAGCACTGCTTTTGTTAACACACAGCGCGTAGAAACGGGCCTGGCAGCTCGCGCCAGTTCTAGACACGGTGAAAGTTTCCTTGTGACGGCCGAATTTACATGACACATTGTAAATGAGCATTATAGTCTGCGAATGCGATAGATACAGTGCCAAAAAGAAGAGAAGAGGATAAAAGGGGATAAAGACAGAGGTAAAGTGATGTAATGAATGAACAATTTATTGCATAGATAGGAGTAAGATACTATAATTTCATGGCAGTTATTTTTACCTTAAACTTAATGTTAGCAGTTGTTCTGAGTTCTGAGTCCCCAGACTGTGATTTTGTAACAATCATGTCAGTTTTAAGACGCATTTTTTATTATCACTTTTTTATTAATGTTTTACTCTACAGTTGTGCAGTTTTGGGGGGGATACAGTACAGGCCAAAAGTTTGGAAACATTACTATTTTTAATGTTTTTGAAAGAAGTTTCTTCTGCTCATCAAGCCTGCATTTATTTGATCAAAAATACAGAAAAAAATGTAATATTGTGATATATTATTACAATTTAAAATAATTTGTTTTCAATTTATTATACTTTAAATTATAAATTATTTCTGTGATGCAAAGCTGAATTTTCAGCATCATTACTCCATTCTTCAGTGTCACATGTGACATCCGGTCTATCACATGATCCTTTAGAAATCATTCTAATATGATGATTTATTATGAGCGTTGGACACAGTTCTGCTGTAATGTGTGTGTGTGTGTGTATATATATATATATATATATATATGCTAAATCATGAACACAATGACAGGGTGAAATGGGCTGTGATGCATGGGGCGCCAGGTAAAATCTTGCCTAGGGCAGCAAATTGGTCAGGGCCGGCCCTGGCTCCAATGTTAAACCAGCAATATTCAATTATGAAAAAAATGCTTAAATATCGGGAAAATATTGGTAAGACCAATTATCGGTGGGCCTCTAATCTTTTGATTATTTATAAATAGTTACCATTTAACAGTGGATACAATATTACAAAATAATATTCAATAAAGGAAAAATGCATAAATATTGGGAAAATATAATTAATACTAATTATCGGTTGGCCTCTAATCTTTCGATTATTTATCACAGATAAATAACATTTAACGGTGGATCCAACAAACAATATTTAATTATGAAAGAAATGCTTAAATATCGGGAAAATATTGGTAACACCAATTATCGGTTGGCTTCTAATTTTTAGATTATTAATTACCAATACATGCCATTTAACAGTGGATCCAGTATTACAAAAATGATATTTCATTTAAGGAAATTATCGGTAAAACCGATTATCGGTCGACCTCTAAGTCTGATGTTTCTCTTTTGAGGGTCTTTCTTCAGGAGAAGCATCTGAGACTCGGGATGATGTCCTCTGTGACTCTGTTGCTGCATTAACCCTGGAGAGAAAGCGTTTATCGTGAGGACAGTGTGAGTGATGAACACTAATCCAGAGTCTCTAATGTCAGTGTGTTAAACACGCTCTGGCTGAGAGAGTTAAACTGATCTCAGATCAGCGGGTGTGTAGGAGGGACTGATGAAGCTTTGCCCGTTTTAGCTGACTAGAGGAACGGTGTAAGAATAACCTTTGAGTCTGTTTTTGCTGAAGTGGAATTTAGCCCAAGCCGTTGATCAGTCTGAACTCCACTGGTCTGACCTGACCTTTTGCTCATGACATCACTTCCTGCTTCAGTGGCTGACGAGTCGTGGCTGCACACATAGGCAACATTTTTGGGTATCACAGGCATGATCTAAACGTTGCATTCGATGGTGTACGAGACTGGCCAAGAGGAAATATGCTAATGTAAGAAAATAAATGGCCATATTTAGATAATTGTGTGTGTTTTTGTCCATTCGAACAGGAGTGTGTGTATCG
>NC_138227.1:4602828-4610328 GCF_964197995.2 Scardinius erythrophthalmus
GCGGAGTCACTTTGTTTGTTTGTGAAATATTAATCAGTAGTTTTATTCTGTTTTTCCAGTGGATCCTCAGTCGCTTCCTTCCTCTCTCGTTTATTCCCAGATCGTGTGGAGAATGAGTGCGTTACATAAAACTAAATTAATTAGCAATGTAACATTTCTTAATGTCGTAAATATCAGTTATTTGATGCAGATGAATTAAATGATCATCATCATTTTGTGGATTATTTGGCTGTAATCTGTCTTCTTTATTTTTAAAGACCTCCATGTATCACAGTAATAAACTGCCCATCAAATCTCACATTATTTATGAAACTAATATTATCACAGGTATACACAGATGATGATGAATGCTCAAAGCATTTATTCTTATTTTATATCTTATTTATTCCATTTTATATTTTATTTATTTTACATTATATATATATAGTCTTATTTTATATTTTATTTATAACTCTTATATTTTATTTATTCTATTTTACATTATATATATGTGTGTATGTGTGTGTATGTATGTATATATATATATATATATATATATATATATATATATTCTTATTTTATTTATACTTCTTTTGTAATTTATTTATATTAACCTATGTTATTTATTCTATTTCACAATTTATAAAAAAAAATCGTATTTTATTTATATTAGCTCTTATTTCACATCTTAATCTATTTAGCATTTTATTTACATTTAGTCTTATTTTATGTTATATTTGAGGTTATATATTTTTCAGGAAGTGTGTTTAAAGCATTACCAAGTTTGATTTATAATCAGTTCTCATACGAGACAATCCGCTCACAGATGCAGTGCTTTGAAAAGCCGTGGATTGTTCACTGTAACACATTTATGCAGTGAAAAAGAGACACACGAGATCAGCCACTCACACCAGAGAGAGAGAGAGAGAGAGAGAGAGAGTGTGTGTGTGTGTGTGTGTCAGGGGCCTTTTAGAGCCCAGAAGAATGAGATGGATAGATGGATCCACCTCTTTACCTCCTTCGTTTCTCTCTAGGGTGGGTTTCTCTTGCATTAATAAACGCAAATGTTGACATTTGTAGAATGAAGGAGTGGAGCGGCTGTTCTCTCTCAAACCCTTGCCGGTGACCGAGGTGACTTTCCCAATTAAAGCCGAGCGATGGAGACATAAATACAGAAACACACTAAGAAGGTGTCAGAGCGCTCTTTCCCCCACTGAGAGACGGATTGTGCTTTTCTCTGGGAAAGTTGGGTAGAAACACACACACGGTTGGTTTTGTCACTGTGTTGGGACACAGGTGAAAAAAGGATGAATGTCACCATGGCTATTTATGGAAAATAATGTTTCTGAAGTATGCAGTATGCATATTGTGTGCACTTTGCACATTTCCTGTATGCGTTTTCTATATGGCCAGTTTAAATGTGCACATTTTCAGTATACAGATTTTCAGTATGCACATTTTATGAATGCGCATTTCCAGTATGTATTTTCAGTATGCAATTTCTATGTGCACATTTTCAGTGTGCATTTTCAGTATGCATTTTCAGTGTGCATTTTCAGTATGCACTTTCCAGTATGCACATTTTCAGTGTGCATTTTCTGTATGCACATTTTCAGTATGCACATTTTCAGTGTGCTAATTTCCAGTATGCACATTTTCAGTGTGCCAATTTCCAGTATGCATATTTTCAGTATGCACATTTTCAGTGTGCATTTTCAGTATGCATTTTCAGTGTGCATTTTCAGTGTACATTTTCAGTATGCACTTTCCAGTATGCACATTTTCAGTATGTGCATTTTCTGTATGCACATTTTCAGTATGCATTTTCAGTGTGCATTTTCAGTACGCACATTTTCTGTGTGCTAATTTCCAGTATGCACATTTACAGTATGTGTATTTTCAGTATGCGCATTTTCAGTGTGCATTTTAAGTATGCACATTTTCAGTGTGCATTTTCAGTGTGCATTTGCAGTATGCATTTTCAGTGTGCATTTTCAGTATGCACATTTTCAGTGTGCATTTTCAGTATGCACATTTTCAGTATGCACATTTTCAGTATGCATTTTCAGTGTGCATTTTCAGTATGCATTTTCAGTATGCACATTTTCAGTGTGCATTTTCAATATGCATTTTCTATGTGCACATTTTCAGTATGCATTTTCATCATGCATATTTTCAGTGCACATTTTCAGTATACAGTTTCTATGTGCACATTTCTTGTGTGCGCTTTTCAGTATGCATCAATACCCAGATGACCTACTACTGCATGTTTGCCAACATATGCAGTTTACAACAGATCACACGATGTGAGAGACTGTATCCCACAGTGCAATGCACTTGATGTGTGTCCTTCCATTTCCATTGTGACAAACAAACGAAGTAATATCAGCTACAATTCTAAAATCAGTTTTAGACTCATTGTTTAATCAGATTGCCAAACGTGAAGGCTTTTTTTTTTTTGCACTAAATTAAACACTTTTTTTGCAGTAATTATTTTTATTCCAAAGGTGATAATTTGTCTCTCACTGAATTAAACATCTGTAAAATGCCTGTTGCATATTTCGACTTCATTTAACATTGCAAACTGCATTCAGTTGCATGCTTCTTTTTTTAAGTTGTGGGCGTTTCAATCATAACTTGAAATGAAACATATTAACAAGTTCACCCTTACATATAATCGGATATAGTAAAAAGTATGCATTTTTTGTTGATAAAACATAATTTTAGTTGTACAGAATAAATATTGTGAATGCTTGTGTTTTATTAGTCATTGTTAAACATGCACATAATGAGGTCATGTGGTACAGCGGGTATATTGCATTGAAATGTTCATCATGGAATAATGCCAACTATTTTCAGTGTATACTGTGCAGTTTGTAGTATACTACTGCTCCATCCTGAACACAGTCGACTTCAGCTATTGTGCAGCTGGTGAGGCTCTGTCTTCTTCCCACGTGATTGGCCGGATGATAATCATGTGATATTGTGTTAACGAGGCTTGGGAAACATGAGCCTGTTCATCTCCCCTCAATTAGAGGCATTGTGCTGTTCGTTCAGATGCTAATCCAATCAGATTCATGAATGAGGATGTTCTTTTTAAAACAAACAATATCTCCATAAATAGCATTAAATATACACCTGGTAAAATCATGTTTTTATGGATGATATATTTTGATTGCAGGTCATAATGAGCATGAGTTCACATCACACCCACAGACCTCCGAGGATGTAACCCAGTTTAAGACGTTTAATGTGTTTAGCTCATGCAAACATAAGCCATGGTTGTGTATCATGTGATTGTGTTTGACCTAATCACACCATCAAAACAGGATGTGCCTTCTTCTTTTTACCCATCTGGCATTTACATGCTTATTCAATGTCATAGATCAAGGTCGAATCACTGGTTTTTACTTTTGTTTTGATTTTTGCAAATTGAAACGGTTGCATTATTCCTGTTTCGTATGTGTTTCATATGTATGATTAATATGCTGATGCTGATTCACAAATCTTAAAGAGGCCACATTATGCCCTTTTATATAGTCCTGATGTTGTTTGTCCTCTACTAGAACATGTTTTCCTGCTTGAATGTTGATTATTTTTCCCATATTCTCCATTGTTGCGGCTCCTCTCTTCCCAGTCTGTCAGTAACACTCTGTTTACTTCCTGTCTCTATGAAGCCCCTCCTTCTGAAAAGCACACTGTGCTCTGATTGGTCGGCTGGAGCAGTGTGTTGTGATTGGTCGAGCGCTTCGAGTGTGTTTGGGAAATGTCCCGCTCTTACCATAACCGCCAGTTTAACACACTACTAACTAACTCAACCAGGCCCCGCCCCTTTATTCTGTGTATGAATTATTATAATGAGGAATATTGTGACGTTCGTTCCCGGAAGAAACTCAAGACTACAATGGAGGCGTTTCAGGAGTTCAGAAACACTGACATGTGAAAATCTGCAATGCAACTCGATCATCTAAACGAATATGATTAGATAATCGAGTAAATATTCAACCCGATCCTCTAATCAAGTTCGTTTGATTATACCTAGAAAAAGAACTGTCTATGGCCGCTCTGCTTTTAGTTTCGCTGCTCCAAATGATTGGATTGTGCTACAAAAGTCATTGAAATTGGAGTCATTTATTTCAATCTCTGCATTAAAAACACTATTAGGGAGTGCACAGCACCAGAGAGTAATCTTGACGGCACTCGCAAGAAAATGGATAAGTAGATACATAATCAAATTCACAAATATTACACCATTTAAACATCATTAAAAACACACAGGCTACTGAGTTACTAAAACAATCTTTGTCAAATAATACACTTGTTTGTTCACAGTTTGAACGTTCTTGTTTCCATTTGTTTAATTTCAAGATCTGAGGTGAATTGTCCATTGTTGCTTTTACAGCTACAAAGCTGGAGCACTAAATGATATTCAGAGTCACATTACACGCTTTTAACATTAAATAAAGCACATAAACAGTCCCTGAGATTATCATCACCACACTTTGTGTTTGTTGTTCCAGCGCGACGTCACAGAAAAATAGAAACTGTTTCTAAAAATAGAGTCTGTCTGTAGCTACCCAACCCTAGCAACGACGATGCTAGCAAAGCAAAGCCAGTCCTTCACTAGCCTATAGTGCGTTGGTCTCTTTTTTATTACTTATTTCTTATTTCAGAATTTAATCCTTACAGTTTTCTCCAAGGAACTTAGCTCCTTCCTTAGGCACTGGATGAGGTCTGCTCACTCTGCTGGAGAATGACTCTAGGGGCAGCGTGCATCGAACACGTGTTCCACAACAACAACAACACTAGGCTGCCCACAGATGCGCCCGCCTAATAATCGGCTTGATATACTTGGATATTGGCCGATGCCAATTATGTTAAAAATTGCAAAAAATCGGCCGATTAATCGGTCGACCTCTAGTGTATCTTCTGCATGTTGTGTGTTACAGTAATTTGACTGGTGGTGTGTGTTCTTCCTGCAGTGTGTGTGCGTGCGCTGGAAGTGACGGTGAGCCAGAGCAGTGTCCAGGTGGCCCGAGGTCAGGCCGCCGTCTTGCCCTGTACCTTCTCCACGAGCGCTGCGCTCAATAATCTCTACATCATATGGATGGTCACGCCACTGGCCAACGCCAACCAGCCAGAGCAGGTGAAGAACTACAACACACACACACTGACACACTGACCTGAACAACACTCGCATGCATTTAAAGGGTTGGTATAATGCGCTTTTCACAAGATGTAAAATAAGTCTCTGATGTCCCCAGAGTGTGTGTGTGAAGTTTTAGCTCAAAACACCCCACAGATATTTTTATATAGCATGTTAAAATTGTCACTTTTTGAGGGTGAGCAAAAACATCGTTTTTGTGCGTGTTCCTTTAAATGCAAATGAGCCGCTGCTCCCGGCACAGGGGGCGGAGCTTCAAGAGCTTGTGTCCTTTTACCTCACACACACACATGCACTGAAAATTTCAAAAACTTTTAGCCTTTTATGTTCAACCCGGAGTCAGACAATGATGGAGAGACTCAAGAAGAAGTGACAACATGTAGAAGCAACAGGACATTTCTGAACGGTTAGTTGATGAATTAATGAAGCTTATGTGTAGTTATCTTCTAGTCATTGATTAGCATATTCTGTCTTGATAATCTATAAATCATGTTCGGGGGCGGGGTTTATGTAAATTCTAGGGTTGGTGATGTCACTAACCCGGGAGGAATGTGGTGTAGTCTCTACCAGCCGTTTGTTGTAGTCCTTAAAAAGCCATTTCTGTAAAAGCAAATATCTCCCTTTGCTTTGAACTTAGAGCATTGTAACTTTGCAGATGTTGTTTATGCTCAAACAGCAACATTACACACTAACTAAAGTTAGAAAAGTCAAATCATAAGCGGGAAACCATTTAGAAGAGTGCTTGATTATATCCATAAGGAGGATTAACCTTCACAGCGCATTCACAAAGTGCACACAACTTTTGCATTCCCGGGTAAGCTTCATAACGTCATATTTGACTAAAACCATATTATATTAATAACTTCTTAGCATTAGCAACGTATGAATGTGCAAACATTTAAATGTCTTAAAAGTGACCATGTTTTTACTGGATTAAACAGCATTTAGTTACAAAATCTATACATGCAAAGTCTCTACATACTTATAATTTTTTTTACTTAACACAATATTATTCTAGATTGTTTTCAAACAAAATACATACATTTTACTTGCATAAACTGAAAGATCATTTTTTCATGCTGCAATGTGTGATAAGTCCCAAAAGTGTGTGATATATGGGAAAGAGGCTAAATATATTTTACAAAAGTATTTGAGACTAATCTACTGTAACTCTATAGATAAGTCATAAACATTTGTGTAAAGCAAGATAACAGTGACCTAGAACGCAAACCTTTTTAAAATCTGTTGTAAAAACCTGAATAAATGTGTATTTTGATAGTCTGATATTTCTTCCCCTTGTCATTAATTTTATATCTTGTTAGATTTATACTTAAAAAAAAAAAATGAGTAAGAAAGAATAAGTTCACTGAAAGCAAGTCATAATATTTAAAGCAAATTGCTTCTCAGGTAAATGTATCCTATTATCAGGACATTTAGATTTCATTTAGATATTCTTACTGGGAAACAATGCACAAATATGGATTAATTTTTTCCATTGTTTTATTGAATGCATTTTTTCCCGGGTCAAAACTGACCTGAATGCATTGGGTGGGTTAATTGGACAATGAAAAGTGAGCTATGTTATTATTGATCAGGAATATTTCTTGCAGCAAAATAATCTTTTTACACATTGGCTTGCTTGAAACTCCCCATCATGCACCTGCTCTCATCTCAATGCAACTGCAGGCGGTACAGTGTGATGCTACACAACTAGACCGCTCGGATCATAATCAATAAACATGTTTAAAGTATAGAGTATTTGATTCGTTTTGCTGATTGAGCGTTGAACACAGTATCTCACATTTCATGGTTTCCACATTTAGTACTTTTTTCCCCCTCTCAAGTCTCTCTTTGAAGACAGCATGTGACTGCCGGCTTCCTGTGGAGATTTCGCAGCGTCCCTGTGTTCATTAGCGGACTGAAGAAGCTGAAGAGAGTGTGTTGGTGATTCATTAACTTAATACATGACCGTCATCTGACTTTGTGTACGGATGCGGTTCAGCACCCTGTAAATACAGCAGGCCTTCACAAACATCCCCATGTTTACCACTGGAGGATTCATTCAGAAATGCCAAAGTAAACACATAAAAACTGCCAACCAGGGTCACGGCACCAGAAATCACCCAGAATTATTCTCACAGGGTTCGTACAAGGTGCTTAAAGTGCTTGAATTCGACTTTTTGAAATTTAAGTCTTGGAAAACCCTTGAAAACAGCCATATTTCTGAAAAGTGCTTGAATTATTGGAAGACACCAGGCTTTATTAGAAAATAGTGTTCAATTTTATTGCTAAAACCATTTTTTCACACACATCTGATATTGATATAGAGCCATTTAGCATGGCTATGAGCGTTATAT
>NC_138227.1:4615328-4662828 GCF_964197995.2 Scardinius erythrophthalmus
CATCATTTACTGGTGCTCAAAACACTGTCAACTCTCTCTCTGGGTGTGTGTGTGTGTGTGTTACAGGGGCCTCTCTGTCCTTCAGCCTCTCGAAGGCCTCTGAAACTCCCATCACACACACACTGAGTGAAGCAGGTTCCTTTTAATGTTGCGGATCACAGAAGCTTCTAACAAAGATCAAAGTCCTTTAAAAATGCTTTATAGTGTGTGTGTGTGTGTGTGTGTGTGTGTGTGTGTGTGTGTGTGTGTGTGTGTGTGTGTGTGTGTGTGAGTGTGTGTGTGTGTTGAATATTCTACGAGCTGCTCTTCTTCCACACCAGCGTTTGATGGACAGTGACCAGAGCTGTGCTCATAATGCTGCATATTTACACTTGTTCAATCATTAATTATTTAGAAAATAAAATGCACCCTCAGTCATATTTATATCAGTCTTCCAAACTTGCTTGTTAACATCAGACATCAAAGTTTTTCTTAATTTCATGTTTCTGGTTTTATTGTGAATGATTCATCTGATCACATTATTCTAAAGAATAGAAATGTGTGTATTCTGTAATTACGTGCTCTTCTCAGGGTTATTTACTGTTTAACACACACACACACACACACACACACACACACACACACACACACACACACACACACAAAAACATTAAAAAGTCATTACTTAAAATAAAAAAAATATATATATACATGTTTAATTTAAATAGCTTCTTATTTTTCTTCTTCCTATCTTCAATTTTCTGCATTTAATTCAGCTGGAGTTTAAAGACTTCATTCAAACGTTTGTTTTACAGTTTTACCCTTGTGTCTGCATCGGTTTAAAAAAAAACAAAAAAAAAACATATTTAAATTAAAGTTCAAATTAACAGATTAAAGTTTGAAATTCTTCCAGTGACTTGAATTGTTTAAAATATTCAGCTTCAAAATCGACCTACTTCCTGCTGAGAGCGATGATGTCGTTGTAATATTTGCATACTGATGTGTGATTGGTCACTTTCTCACTGGATGCTTAAAAGATGCTTAATATTCAGAAAATATTATCGATCTAAATGCAGAGATGAGATTAATGACACTATTGTCTAATGTAGAGCTGCTTTACAGATGAGATTGAAGTTGTTTCATAATTTTATGAATTTTGCCGCATTAACTGCAATTTTTTTTTAATTTTTGTAATTCTGTAATTATAATTCTGTTTTAAATTTTTTTGCTTTGAAACAGTCTGTTGTTAATTAGTTGTCAAGTCAAGTCACCTTCATTTATACAGCGCTTTTAACAATATAAATTGCTTCAAAGCAGTTTGGTTGTATAATGCACTATATAAATAAATGTGACTTGTCTTGACTTGGTCTTTGCATTTATTTTACAAGTGAAAACTTTCAGTTATTAATATCATGTTATTTGTCTGTGTGTTTGTTGACAGGTGATCATCTATCAGAGAGGCCAGGTCTTCAGTTTAGCCAATCACATGAACGGGCGTGTGGGTTTCGTGGCCACTATGCCCAGCACAAGTGCCTCAATCTTCATCAACAACACACAGCTGTCTGACACGGGGACGTACCAGTGCCTGGTCAATAACCTCCCGGACCGCGGGGGGCGCAATATCGGGGTCATCGGCCTCACTGTGCTGGGTGAGTCTCGGCCAGAGTGCGCAGGGATGCACGACATATCGGTATCGGCCGATAAATGTTCATTTTTAATGTCATCGTTATCGAAAATTTTAAAATTTGTCCGATATATTAAAGCCGATAAATAATGGATTATTTCCTTCAGCTGAGACACTTCAGATGCGCACTGTTTCTACTTCACAAAAATGGAAAGTCTGTCATATCGGCTGCATAAAATTATAATGAAAACATTATAATGGGGTTTGGGACATTTCTTTTAATGGTGAGACTTTTGTTTTTTTGTAATCAGACTCTCAAGTTACAAAAAAAAATTGGATTTAAATTTATCGGCCAATATATCGGTTATCGGCTTTCAAATGTAAAGAATTATCGGTTATCGGTATCGGCCAAAATGTTAATATTGGTGCGTCCCTAATTGATGTGTGTTTTTTTTAGTTTGTGCACTGCCCTAATATGATTGCCCCCTGTGGGATTAATAAAGTTGTTAACGTAACTAACTTCTATATGCTATGATGTGCATTACTGTATCCCACAATGCAACGTGCTTAGCTTGACCTACAGAGCGATGAATGAACCGGAGAGCAATTTCAACCACAGTTTTAATATATCTTTCTTTATGTTTGTTTTATTTATAATGTTTTTTACACAAAATTGGATTAAATAATGCAAAACTGGAATAAATAAGCTATGTCTAAAACACTTATTTTATTATTATTTAAGTACTATTATAGTTATTATTTAAATTTTGAACTAGTGTTTATTTTTATATTTTATATCAATTTTGCATTTTTTTATACATTTTTATTTTTTTAGGTTTAATTTTAGTTTTAGTTCAGATTTAGTTTTTTTATTTCCAGTTATTAATTTTAGTGCTTCAACTTAAACTTGTTTTAGTGAGTTACACAAGCAAAATTTCTAGGTTTAAGTTGTCATCTAAATTATTTATTTTTTATTGTGCTTTTTAAGTTTTTTTTTTAATCAGTTATGTTTTTTCTTAAACAAATATTACTATTTAGGTTTAATTTATTTTTGTTTGGATTTAGTGCTTCAACTTCAACTTGTTTTTGTTAGTTGCTAAAGCAAAATTTGAGTCGTCTAATATTATTTATTTTTTTTATTATTGTTTTGTTACGTTTTAGTTAAGCTTTATTTGAATTGACTAAAATGTTTTAATACTTTTAGTTGATGATGATAACCTTTGTGTGAAATTGCATACTAGGTAATAGAAACTGCATGATTTAAAAGCATGCATGCATTGACGTGCCATTCACAACCCCTCTCCCATTGCCTTCTGGGATAGAAGAGTGCCGGATGCACACTCAGAAATCATGACAGAAGTAGAAAGTAAACCATCTGTTTGTTTCTCATGTACTGTGTGTGTGTGTGTGTGTCATGAATGCTAAGGATTTGGACACACTCTTCACGCGTCCTGCACAGTACATGCATAGTTTTGGACAAAGGGTTAGTGTTTTTCAGATGATATCCGGGCATCATTTCACTGATTAAATTATTAATATAATACGGTTATGTGACAATGGTGTTTATTGTTGCATAATGTGTACAGTTTCACATGCTGTTTTTTGTGCACTAACCTGGCAGATTGCACACTATAAATATTGTTGGCTCTGTGACGATTTGCTTATGGTGGATAAAAGCATCTAACAAATGCATACATGTAAACAGTGCTGATATTTCATTTCTCACAGGGCCACATTTTTGACTATGGGTATGAAGTTATTCTGCCGGTTATTTTGGCCAAAAAGCTCAGCTTATGCAAAGCACACAAGTATATTAATGTCAATGCCGGAAATTAATGGCTTGGGTCAAAAAATTGCACCAAAATTCAAAACACCAAAAAATGTCCCTAAATCTACAACTGCTGCCGCAATTAAAGTGAAATGTGAAAATGAATAAAAAGTGTTGATGAGCTTATGAATGCAACGGCCAATCAGAATAGTCACTGCTGAAAATGCCAGTCTATAGTAGGGGTGGGGGAAAAAATCGATTCTTTGATGCATCGCGATGCGGACGTGGACGATTCTGAATCGATTCACAAATGTCAAAAAATCGATTTTCTAAAAAAAATGTTTTTTTTTCTCATAACGTTATATTGACGGAACGCAAAAGGCGGAACTATAAGCGGACGTGCAGTGCGCGGACAGTCAAGGCGCGCACATAACGGAGTCACGCACATACATAACAGACTCATGATGGCTGAGCGCCAAATTCGAACGGCACCTTCTTCGTTAAAAGCTAACGTATGTAAAATTGGCAATTTCATTATTACCTATTTAGTATTTTTGTATGAGAGCTGCTTTCTGTATTGTTTAGTTTTCACATCAGTACACTGTGTAAACCGATCTGTTATACTGCAATATGTGCAATTTCAGTCACAAAAAGTTACATTTTGACTGTGCTCTCTGCAGATGTTCATTCACTTTTTTTGTATAAGCTGTTTTTGATTGTAGTAGACAGCAAAAATTTCAAGTCATAACTCTTTATTATTTAGTTGTGTATAAGAGTGGCTTTGTATGTTAATAATTGAAGCTACAGTAAGTTGTTCAAAAATGTTCATTTTGTCTTCTTAATGATTAAATTGGACAATTTTCTTTTTCAAAAAACTTTTTCTTTACCTTGACATGTTTCGACTGCAACCTGCAGTCTTCCTCCACCTGAACACCTTGTCTTTCTAGAAGAAAATTGTCCAATTTCTACAGTATGTTGGTTCTGATCTACTTCCTAAAGGAAATAAGCCTTTCATTAATTTGTTATTGTTTAGTTCAGCTTAATGAGTCCCAACACAATGTGATGTATTAATTTCTGTGTTCTACAGAACATAAGCTAGCCTACATACAAATAATTCTGAAGTTATAACTACACGACACAGAAAGTGCTTTGAGTTGTTGTTACTTAATAAAAGAGTTAAGTAATTCAGCAGCTGACTTTTTTTAATACTGCAATCACTTTGTAGTGTATTTTCGTTTACTGTTGTGAAATGGAAAATCAATAAATCGCTAATCGAGAATCGTTAATAATCGAAAATCGACTGTAATCGAATCGGGACTTCAATAATCGTAATCGAATCGAATCGGGAAATCAGACAGATTAACCACCCCTAGTCTATAGTATTCAGATTTATTGAATTAAGTCCGCCTGTGGTGAAAATCCAGCTTATAATGTTGTTTATGTGTCTATGTGGTGTTTTTCATACGCTTTAAGACAAACCATGTGTAAATTCATAAGTCGACACCATTGCTGAGTATTTCCTCCTTAAAACTGCAGTGAACCAAAGACAGTCTCAAAAACACGCTTTGAAATCGCTGGTGTTTCTGACGTCACAAACTACCTTGTAACCAATCAGATCAACGTGTGATCGTCAACCAGTGGATCTCTGAGCTGAGCGAGTGAGTGGAGGCGGGGCTCATTTGCATATTCATAGAACCACACTAAATGAGGCAAGGGTGTCGAGTTATATTATATATTATATTTTAATGCATGAAGAAATTTTTTTTTCAAGGAAAAAACTTTTAAATATGTAAATTTGGTGATCAAAGATGAGTTTTAAGGGACAAAATGATTGACTACAGGGTGACTAAGTATTTGACATAAGACAATACAGATACATTTAACAAGGTAATTATCAAAATTACCCTGGAAATCAATTCTGCCACTTAAAGTTACCATGAAATCAAAATTGAAAATTCTTATTTGTATGGAATATTGCAGTATTTATTATAAATGATTTATCAGTGCACATTATTATTGTGTTAAATTCATGTTCCTGATAATCTTGAATCCGAATAGCTCTTCTCTTTATACACAATAATCAGCCGTTTAAATGAATGGTTGAAACTAAATGAATTATTCATTAACAGTGACTCGCTGCCACCTACTGGTTTTAATTTAACAATGAAAGTATCTTTTCATTTTTTAAATCATATCTAATATCAATATTCAATGTTTTATGTTTAAAAAAGATAAAAACAATATTTCTGCATTTGTAACCGCAAGGTTGAATGCATTAAACAGTGTGTGTAAATGCAAGTTCAGATGCAGCTTCCATGTGTCCTCTGAATTGCAAAGATCAATTTTGTTGATACTGAATTCATTTGATTGTTAACAGCACTATTGTGACAAAAAAAAAATGCATGCATTTAATTCGTTTTTTTAAAAATTGCTTTATTAAGGAAAAATGCCCATAAAACGGTCAAATTCAATTGAATCTTATTGGAAAAGATGATTTGTATCACTTATGCAAAATGACCACCATGTAGAATATGAAGGATATCAAAAGCTTTCGGAGTCTCTGTCCACAGCCGTCCTAAACCTGCAAAGCTACCAACTCAATAAACACACTCAGCAAAACATCGTCTAATTATCATTATCGATAAAATCCCAGAAAATCGAGATGTCATGTTTTGTCGGTATGGCGCACACACACACACACACACACACACACACACACACACCCCTAGGTTGAGTAAGCTAAAGTTGATGTCTCTGTCTCTCTGCAGTTCCTCCGTCCAGCCCGTCGTGCCGTGTTCAGGGCTCTCTGGACGTGGGCAGTGATGTGATGCTGTTGTGTGGTTCGGACGAGGGCATCCCGACGCCCACCTACGCCTGGGAGAAGCTGGAGTCGGTGCCCAAACTGCCCCACAATGCCATGCAAGGTACTAAACCCCTGCCCGTGGGGATCCCGTTTTGCCCCACATTCTCCGGTAAATCCACAGCTCTTGACTCATGGTGTGGCGTGACCTCTGCCCGCCCCGGTCACCCGCGTGTGTGTGTGTGTGTGTGTGTGTGTGTGTGGTGACTTCACCCGCTCTCTCTCCGAACAGTGTGACGGCTTTAGAATACGGCTACACAATCACCACAGACACGCCTTGGGATTTCAACATGTTTATCACTGTCAAAACCCACTTTCCTAACACTCGTTCCTGGCCCTGTGCAACTGGTTCGCTTCAGCACTTCTCAAGCTCTTCATAAATCATTTCTGTGAATAATGACACGATCGTTCTGCCATCTAAAGACGTCATGAGATGAAAACGAGCTGTTTCTTGCTCTTTTTGTAATAATAAGAGTTTGATGTGACGGTTAACATTTAAAACACTTCCACAGTCACTCAGCAGTGTTTTAGTTTATTCATATTATATTATTATATCATTTAGAAAATCTTTGAAGTAGCTTTTAGTTTTATATTTTCAATTTCAGTTTTAATTTTACATACACATAAAGACACACACACACACACACACACACACTCACACATATACATGAATACATATACACACACACACACACACACATATATATATATATATATAAATATACACACACACACATTAATTTTATGTGGTTTTGTCAGTTTAAGTTTTTCCATCTAATTTTATTTAAGCTTTATTTCGATCAACAAGAATGATTTTTAATATTTTTAGTTGACAGTCTCAGTTCCACCAGAGCTAATAACTCATTTCTATAGGGACGGGTTTGTTCACAGATGCTGGAACAGAAAACACACTCAACAAACTGTTGCAACAAAGTTTAAGCACAAACTAAGTCTTGAATGACTGTTTCTGATGACTGTGGATGTATACGGTACAGTAGCCTTATTCTAAAGATGGATGTTATATTTATATGCTTAATAAATCACTCTGCTTTGGCCTCAAAAGGCTTTCACAGCTGTGAGAGACATTTTTACTTTCTCGAACAGGAACAGAGATGAACAGAAACTGTGATTGTTCTGCCATCTAGAGGCCACTAGTTTCACTGCAACAGCGACTCTGAGGAACGGTTCATTACTATTTAAATACAGTGTGTGTGTGTGTGTGTAATGTTACTGAGTGTCAAGAAGAACATGTGAGGTCATATAAACGCTTTTCCCATCGAAACGGTTTAAGCAAAACCTTAATATTTCATAAGCACCTTTATCAGTGTTGTATCTGCTTGTGTCGTGTGTGTAAATATTTTGACATGAGGAACGGAGAAGAACTTACTTGTGTTGTCAGTTTATTCACTTGCATGTAAACCCAATATATAAACAAGTTTCAATAATTATCTTTGTTTTGTAGTGTCAGGGTTAGGGCTAATTACTGTGATGCTGTCAGTCAGTCTGGATTTGTGTTCCTCAGATATTAGAAGTTTTCCATCTAATAGTTTTAGTTAACAGTAACAACAGTCAGCCATGAACGATTCACTGAGGAGTCATTCTCTGATTTGTGAACTGTGATTCTTTGATTCAGTGACTCAAAAGAGTGATGATTCGCTCTATGGATGTATATTCCCAGAAATATCCATGACTTTCAAAGTTATGAACAAACATTAATAGAACATTTGTTCAAAGTTCTAACACTGTTCTCAAAGCATTAGCACACACACACGTTCTTTATACATCGTTCATGGAATGTTTTGTTCTGAAAATGTTTTTTAAAATGTTACTAATTGTTTGGGAAAGTTCCGAGAACATTTAAAAGTAACATTCCCGTGATGCGTGAAGAATGACGAAATGGAATGTTTCCTTAACATTCGTATTACCAAGAATAAAATAATGTTTTTAAAAAACTGGATGTTCAGAAATAATGGTTTCATAACTTAATGGGAACGTTAGAAAAACATATATTTAGCTGAGCTCAACAGCCCTGGAAAACCCCATTTTAATATAACACTTTCAAGTAGGGCTGGGTATCGTTCAGATATTTCCGATAACGATACTGATCCGGTTCCTGAACGAAACTTTTTTTAATGCCAATTTTATGAACAGATAATGTTATAGCAGAGGCTGTAATATTAATGTGAGGAGGGAAAGAAACAAGAAAGCAAAACTGTTAAAGAGTTAATTCCGTTTTTCACATTTTCATTTTCTGGATTCCGTTTTTATTTTATTTTATGTTTTAATTTTTTTTGGATGGTTAAATTCAATTTTATTAATCAAAAAGCATGTGTAATTAATTGAAATCATGAATCTCATTCAATTTATTAACAGTGTAATTCTTAATGTTTTTGTCTAAATGTCTAAATATTTTGTCTATATTCCATATAATGGTTTAATCAAAAACATATCTAATTAACTGAATTCATTAAAACAACGTAATTTATTAATTTGTAATTTTTATAAAAAAAAAAAAAATTGAAATTCTGTGTTGTGCATTTAAATTTTTCTGGGAATCACGTGAAGGCATAAAACATTACTTTATCTTTTAGTCAAATGAAAATTAAACAAGCCCTTTAATTTAAATGAAATTAAACTTTAATTTTTGTTTCAACAGAGGTTTACTGTTAAAATGATAACATGGTAGAAAATTAGTTTTAATCATAATAATTAGTAGAAGTAGTATTACATTAAGACGTAAATTATACTGTACAAGAGTAATATATTTCCATCTCAGTTTTTTGTTTAACCAAACCTTTATTTTGTCGGGTTGCCGTCTAGACCTTCTTCTGTGATGAGATAATAGTTTCTTTTAAAAAAAGTGAGTGTCAAAGTGAGAATATTAAACCTCATAAGGACTATTTAAACATGAATCCTGCCATTCGTTGCCATCAAGCCGGTGTAAACCAGTGTTTTTCCATGTTCCAGATTTGGGCACATCACACATGCCTCATGCTTATAGTTTCACTGACATTGACAAGATTAACCCCTCAGGTCTCGAAATTCGGTACTGAACGACAAGACATTTTTTGATACTCGACGGGATCGAGGCAATTCGGTCGGTGCCTAAAAAGTATCGAACTCGGTATCCATCCCCATTTCCAAAGTCCAGATTCAGATTCATATTGTTTTATTTAGTGCCATGTCAGCATTCAAAGCTATTTTCATGGCAAAAATTCAATTACAAAAATACAAATATCATATAAATACAATAAAAACCAACCAAAAAAAAAAATAAAAAATACTATACAAGATTCTTTTTTAATTAACATATGATAAAAAATCCAAAACCTTTTCAGGCATAATCTTACTAAATAAGTCGTTAAGTGAAAATAACTTCATAAAAGAGCATTCTACTTGTATTAAGTCCAGGACAATCTAATAACATATGTTTAACAGAGAGGGGAATCTTACAAAACATTCTTCTCCAGCACATCTAATAAATAATGTTGGTAACACTTTATTTTACAGTGTCCTTGTTACATATGTTACATGTACTTACCATTGTAATAACAGTAAATTATGCATAGTTACATGCAATTAACCCTCAACCAAACCCTAACCCTACAGTAAGTACATGTAGTTAATTAATATTACTCAGTACTTAAATATATAATTACACTGTAACAATGACACCTTAAAATAAAGTGTAACCCTGATTCTATAGGGCGTAATCAGTGTGAAGTTTTCAACGAGTTGATCTGTGCTCCTCAGATCAGATGCAGGGTACGGTGACGCTGAGAAACATCAGCACCAGCACATCTGGACTGTATCAGTGTTCGGCGTCCAACGCCATCGGGAAGAGCACCTGCGTCCTCAACCTGCAGGTCGTGGCCCGTAAGTCTCACACACACACACACACTCGTTCTGCAGCTCTGGTTAAACACTGCTGTTGGTCTGACTGTGCTCTCGGTCTCTGGCGTGTGACAGCGCAGCCTCAGGGCGTGGGTCTGATCGCAGGAACCGTGGTCACTGGGGTTCTGGCGCTGGTCATCTGCTCTTTACTGGTGCTGGTCACGCTCTTCTACTGGAGGAACAAGAACAAATACGAGGAGGAGGAAATCCCCAACGAGATCAGGTGACATGTTTATATATACATGCATATTTTGCAAGTTTTATGTGTATAATCAACATTTTTAAAGGAGTAGTTTTACATTTCTCAATTGTGTTTAGTTGATTACTGATCGCAATGCATTATGGGATTGTAGTTCTTTCTCCTCACTAAAGTCGTTAAGTACCTTTGCATTTTTGTCGATTTTCAAATCAAAGTTTGTAATGTTGAGACTTTTCAGACTTCACATTACAATGAAGCTTGTTTGTGTGCTGAATTATACGAGTATAAAGTTAATTTAACACTTGCAAAACAACATTTAAAACTCATATGATACAAAATACAAGCTATTTATTGCACTTTTGCAATAATAAAGAGTTTGATGTGAAATACTGTAACATTCACAATTTAAAAGTTTATTTTAGTATTATTTATATATATTATTATAGCATTTATTAAAATTTTGAATTAACTTTTTTTTAGGGATGCACCGATATAAAATTTTGGCTGATACCGATAACCGATAATTCTTTATACTTGAAAGCCGATAACCGATATATATTTGCCGATAAATCTAAATCCAAATTTTTATATAATTTTTGAGAGCCTGATTACAAAAACAAAAAGTCTCATTATTAAAAGCCATGTTCCAAGCACACAATTATAATGTTCGCATTATAATTTTATGTAGTCTATCTTTTTGAAGGGATTTGAAGCAATTCAAAACCATCATGTTGAACAGTGCACATCTGAGGGAAATACTACATTATTTATCAGCTTTAATATATCGGACAAATTTTCTTATCGGGCCGATAACAATAACTTTAAAAATAAACATATATCGGCCGATAGCGATATAGTAGCCGATATATCGTGCATCCCTACTTTTATTTTTATATTTTACATTTAAATTTTAGTGTTTTGTCATTTTTTATTATTCCTAATTAGCTTTATTTTGATTTCAGTTTTTGTTTGAATGAAAAAAAAAATATATATTTTATTTTATAATTTATTATATCAGCTTTATTTTAAATCAACTAAAATTATTTTTAATTGTTTTAGTTAACAATCACATCACTGTCAGTCAGAGCATTTACTGAACGATTCATCGATTCAGTGACTCAAGGGAACGATTTTTTCAATATCTAGCTGATTAAAAATACAGTAGTCAACATTTGAAGTGGATCAAAAAAGTTAATCGAAGTTGTCCTAAGACAAGAACGGGTATTGTTCAAAATTCATGTATAACTCTGATGAAAGGTTTTGATCCACTTCAAATGTTGACTAATTTTACAGCTTAGTAAATTATATAATGCCAGAAATTCACAAACCCAATTTTAAAAGTCTCTGATGTATCCAAGTTTGGAAATGTAATGGAGTGTAACAGTCGGATTGTTATAAAGTCAGAATTGCGAGATATAAAGTCCAATTCTAAGGGGAAAAAAAAGATGGACTTTTTCTTTTTTCTTTTTTACCACAGAATAGTTTATATATCTCACAATTCTGACTTTATAACATGCAATTACGACTTTATATCTCCCAACTGCGACTTTATTTCTCAGAATTCTGACTTTTTTTTTTCACAATTGCAATATATCAAGTCAGAATTGTGACTTTTTTTTCTCAGAATTGCGAGAAATTCTGAGAAAAAAAAGTCACAATTCTGACTTGATATATCGCAATTGTGAAAAAAAAAGTCAGAATTGTGAGATAAAAAGTTGCAATTATTATTATTTATTTATTATTCAGTGGCGGAAACAAGCTTCCATAGTTTTCAGCCTTCCAGTCTCTCTCTTAAAACCTACACGGAAGTGACTTAAACTGCAGTTCATCGACTGGCCGCCTTGAGAATGGATGTAAAAGAGAGTCAATCCCATAGACTCCAATGTTAGAATAGAGTTAAAACTTTACAGCAGAAAAAAACATGTTCACAGCCTGGTGCAAATAGTGGTTTTGGTCTATATAGCTAATTTTGCCCTTCATGATGACTGTGAGGAGTTTTTTTACAACTCATTCGTTTAAATGATATTAAGCCTTTAAGTTCTGCATAATTATGGGCGTGGCCACTTGAGTGACAGGTGGATTGCCACTGCTGTAACTGCCGTCACGTCACCTCAGATAATCCCGGCTTTTGCCCAAAAAAATGGTCTTCAGAAACCTACGGGTGACGAGACGACACGGACACTACGTCCATATTGTTTTACAGTCTATGGTTGCACTCAATCTGATTCAGATTCTCACATCTAATTCTACTTCCTCACACAGGGAGGACGATCTCCCACCGAAGAGATCTTCATCAGTCAAAGCGTTCCAGGCCGACGCCTCGTCCTCGGAGAACGACACGCTCACGTCCACCAACACCTACAACAGCCGCTACTGGCACAACCCCAAACCCAACTACGACACCAACTCCTACACGCGCTACAACGGCGACACGCGGCAGACCTTCACCGGCGGCTCGAGCGCCCCCCCGCGCCCCGCGTACGCTAACGGCAGCCACACCCTGCCTCCGCCCAAGACTTTAGTGGTCACGACTAACTCCGCCCCCTCACCACCCGTCATGACCCGCAGCAACGGCTCGCTGAGCCTGCGCCCCCCCGTCAAGACCACACCGCCGGTGGCGCACGGACAACAGCACACACACACACACTCGTACGCGGTCAGCCAAGCCACGCTCGAGCGCATGGGCGCCGTCCCCGTCATGGTGCCGGCGCAGAGCCGAGCCGGATCCCTCGTCTGACATGAACATTAAAACTCTTTTATATAACCTGAGTTCAGCTGATGCCAACTAAAACTGCTCTGTTAACATCCCCAACGCCCTTGTTTTTGATATTGCCTGGTTGCTTGTTAGTTCATTTTTTTGATCAACTGGCAGAAAAAGGGCCCTTGAGTGACAAATACACTTAAAATCACGTGATCTACTGTATTTCTCAAACCCAAGAGAAAATATCTGAATGTGCATGATGCTTAGTTTGATTAGATCAATACGGCTGTTTTGTACTACAATTGTATTGCTTTTGAACACTGGAATCACAAAAGGAATATATGGAAGCTTGTTTCCGCCACGGTAATTAATTGCGACTTTTTACATCACAATTTAGTTTTGTTTTTTTTTCACAATTGCGAGTTTTGCTGCATTCACGCCATGTCTTAATTACCTTTACGGGATGACAACATGTGACATTCTATTCGGAGCTGCTCAAATCCTCAAACACAGAATTAAGCATTTCTATAGCAACACTATAATAAATCTGCAGTGGTCATGTGGTACAAGTCTGAGCTCTTAGAAAATTCTGAGTTTACAAGTTGTAAAAAGTGCTCACGTCCTCGTAGAACTTGTAATTACAAGTCGGAATCACGTAATTACGGTAATTCCAACATGCCATGAATGCACCTCTTACATCTCGCAATTCTGACTCTTTTCTCGGAATTCTGAGTTTGCATCTCGGAAATCTGACTTTTTTCTTGGAATTTTGACTTTTCTCGGAATCATGAGTTTACATCTCGCAATTCTATATATATATTTCGCTAATTTTTACTTTTTTCTCGGAATTCTGAGTTTACATCTTGCAATTCTGACTCTTTTCTCGGAATTCTGAGTTTGCATCTCGGAAATCTGACTTTTTTCTTGTAATCATGAGTTTACATCTCGCAATTCTATATTTATATTTCGCTAATTTTTACTTTTTTCTCGGAATTCTGAGTTTACATCTCGCAATTCTGACTCTTTTCTCGGAATTCTGAGTTTGCATCTCAGAAATCTGACTTTTTTCTTGGAATTTTGACTTTTCTCGGAATCATGAGTTTACATCTCGCAATTCTATATTTATATTTCGCTAATTTTTACTTTTTTCTCGGAATTCTGTGTTTACATCTCGCAATTCTGACTCTTTTCTCGGAATTCTGAGTTTGCATCTCGGAATTCTGACTCTTTTCTCGGAATTCTGAGTTTGCATCTCGGAAATCTGACTTTTTTCTTGTAATCATGAGTTTACATCTCGCAATTCTATATTTATATTTCGCTAATTTTTACTTTTTTCTCGGAATTCTGAGTTTACATCTCGCAATTCTGACTCTTTTCTCGGAATTCTGAGTTTACATCTCGCAATTCTGACTCTTTTCTCGGAATTCTGAGTTTGCATCTCGGAATTCTGACTCTTTTCTCAAAATTCTGTGTTTACATCTCGCAATTCTGATCTTTCATGTAATTCTAAATTTATATTTCGCTAATTTTTACTTTTTTCTCAGAATTCTGAGTTTACATCTTGGAATTCTGACTTCTCGACTTATTTGTTTCCGCCACGGAAAGAAAAATTGTAAAAGGTTATTGTGACTTATCTCACAATTCTGACTTTTTTCTCACAATTGTTATAAACTCGTAATTGCGAGTTCACGTCTTTTTTCCAAAACAATAGAATGGGGGGGGGGGTTTCACAATGGAATAATAAAAAATAAAAAAGGTAATTACTTACATTTTTTCCTCAGAGTTCATATGTCACAATTCTTTAAAAAAAAGTCAGAATTGTTAGATATAAACTAGAGTCATAATTGAGTTTTGTTTTCGCAGCAGAAATAAGCTTCCATAGAAACAAGTGTGCGATTTAATGCAAGAATGATCCATTTCCTCCAATCAGATGCAGCCTTTGACTTGAGTTTGACAGTATTACTGCAGGACAGACGAGCTGTGTGTCGTCCTCATGTGCGTTTGGTTTTTTTATGAAAGAAAAGTCTTACTTTGATCTGTCTTAACAATCCTAATCCGACACTACTGACTAGAGCCGTAGTCTACCTCTAAAACACTACAGATAGAGGCTAATCAATAGTGTAGGTCTCATCATGACGTACTACATCAGAACTACAGGAAATCCACTTCAATCGGGTGCTGCTTTCAAACAGGTAGTTGCATATTGTCCTGTGTGTTTTACGAAGGACTACTGAGAAACGTTTGATGATATTAACACATTCACTGTTTATTTTTGTTCATTTGTTGCTTTGTCTGGTTGTTTTTTTAAATAATGTAAATAATGTAACTACTTGTAGAATAGAATGTGAATTAAAACATTCTTTTGCCCAAATCTCACTTGTGATTTTTTCCCGAAAAAAAACAAAAAAAAAAATCATCTTTGATTGAACAGATTAATTCTCATCAAGTTCAAGAAAGTGACTAAATGCATGTTTGTTGAAACATTTTCATTGTGATCTGGTGTATTTTTTTACTCGTTATTGCTCATATTATTGCACAAATGTTTTTATACTGACTAAATCCAGTTTGTGTGTGTGCATGTGTGTGTAAACACCGTCTGTCTAAAGGTCGATGTTGTACAAATAGTGATTGAGTGTTTTAAAACGGTTTGCTGCTGTTTGTCATCACAGTTGTGTGAAAAAACCCTCATCAGAAACATTAAGCTCCTCTGGACTGGCCTAAATCAGGAGGAAAACATCCCAGTGAACTCAAGGTGAGCAGACACTCATGATCAACTCTGAATACTCAAAATGTGATAAGATCTGTGGTTGAATGTATGCCATTTAAAGAAAGATTTGGGTGTTTTAATGGATTATGTAGGCTACATGAAAAGGTTTACTTCAAACAAAACTTATGACTTAATTACAGTTAATTATATTTACTGTGAGCTACTGTTCAAAAGTTAGCCTTCACAAACGTGTTCACGTCTCTTTCACACCAGCAGATGGAGGTGATAGTCTTGTTTTTCACTCATGTATCAAACAGGGTGATTTACATCAAATCTGCTGCGGTGTCTTGATGTCTGAATCCATGAGCTGGACAGCGATTCTGCTTTTAATACATCTGACCTCAGCGCTCCAGTCACCAGGTTTGCTAGTTATGAAAACGTTATTTCTGAATGTCATCAGAATGTTCAAAACCTCCAGTTGTGTTAAAAACGTTTTGTTTTGGGGTTTTTTGTCATGTGAACTTTAGGGAAAATGATCAATTGAAGGGAATGTTCAATTATTTTGCAATCATTATGCACGGTCAAAATGTAATTAGTCGATTTAGAGAAACTTGTGGAAACCGATTGCCTTAAATTGAGCAAGCTGATAAAACTACCTCTTAGTAGAGGTAACTACTTGGAAAACTCAAGTGTAACTCAAGTGTGAGTACTTAACTCAGTCAACTTAAAGATTTAAGTACACTGATCTCAAACAAAACACTAGTCTTCTCCTGGACTGAAGCAGGCTCTACTCTGTAACCTCACTAAAATGAACACAAACCCTTTAACCCTTGTGCGTCCTTATGGACATTTTTCAGTTTGTTTTATGTATAATTTTGCCTGTGTTAATGCCAACGCACAAATTTTGGCACAGGTGTGTATTTTTATTGCCATTTTACTATTTCACCCCCATTTCCTTTAAAAAAATTATTTTGCACTAGATACACAAAATGTGACCCTGGATCACGTCACCAGTCTCGAGTCGCACGGCTATATCTGTGGCAATAGCCAACAATACATTGTATGGGTCAAAATTATCGATTTTTCTTTTATGCCAAAAATCATGAGGATATTAAGTAAAGATCATGTTCCATGAAGATATATAGTAAATTTCCTACCGTAAATATATAAAACATGTATTTGTGTGAGTGAATGCAGCACAATCACCAACATAAATGAACAACTTTAAAGGAGATTTTCTCAATGTTTCGATTTTTTTGCACCCTCAGATTCCAGATTTACAATAGTTGTATCTCGACCAAATTTGTCCTATCATAACCATACATCAATGGAAAGTTTATTTTTTCAGCTTTCAGATTATGTATAAATCTCAATTTCAAAAAATTGACCCATGTGACTGGTTTTGTGGTCCAGGGTCACAATCTCAGCACCTTTTGGGCAAAAATGTCCGCATTAAAACTGCAATTTTTAATCCCAGGGCCGTTTAACTATAAAATGATGCAATCTTTCTTAAGAGGCTTTCATTCTGTTGGCAAGGCTTAAATTTAAATTTTACTATTTTTTACCTGATGGTGCCATTTTTTTCAGGTTTGCACTATAAAGCAAATACTCGCTTTATTCCTGTTTCCTGCTTCGGCATATAATAGAGCCAGTTGGATAAATTATTCAGTGATAATTGTGTGGGTGTGTTGGTATGGATGTCAGAGTGTGGTTTGAATGTGTGTAATAAAAAATTTTTTTGCATGTGCGCTTGTAATATTTGTTTATTAATAATAAATCCAACCTCTGTGTCCCAGTGGAGTTTTGCTGGCATCCAATGGGGAAAATTTGGTAAATAAATTTTATATAAAATAATGTTCATAAATCATAAACCTAAACCTGTATAACTTTTTTTTTGTTTTTACTTTTTAAAATGTTTTCACTTCAACAATAATCTGCCATGGGTCTTCTTTAAAATGAGACCAAACTTAAGTCTGTGCTCCCAACCCTCACATTTATATATGACATGGGCATTTTTGTCCACTATGGACCAATGTGTAACTTTTTTTAATTGATGCACAAGGGTTAAATCCCAAAGGAACATTAAAACATAAAACTATGATAATTAAAGCATAGGCTACAAGTATGATAATATGTTTGCAGAGGTTTAGGAAACATGCTAAAGTTCAAAAAGCAATGCTACAGCCAGTCATTCTGACTGGAAATGTGTGTTCCAGGTGTGTGTGTTTTTGTTTTGGTCTGTGTGATCCCTCCCACTGCCAATTCTCCCAATAGTATTTCAACACCCCGGGTTGCCAGTTTGTGGAAAACACAGCGTATTGCAGCCGTGGAAGCCAGAAGACAAACTGAAATTGCATATTCCACCTGAACTAAAACACCTCGAGAGTCGGCAATAAAAACATTGTAAAGTATACATTGGCCGAACAACTTAAAGTGTAAGGCTAGTCAACAGGGCCGGATTTAACTCATATTGTAACATAGGCAAAATAATATTTCCTCCTCAACTAGGCTACATAAAACATTAGCCTTTATATATTATAGTGGCACATTTGTACTGATTAGCCGCTGTCCGGATAGGGGAGAGCAATTGACGTATGAGTCCATAACATAGCTTCTTAGTTACGCAGAATAAAAGTGAATCAAGCAAACAGTTGAGCCATAACTTTGCAGATAATAACTCACACACACACACACACACACACCACGGTCTGAAAATTGTATCCGAATTCCACCCCCACTTCCTTACCTACCCTATCGAAATACACAACCACAATATAATACAAGTCTCCATTAGAAATGGCATTACATTCAATGCAAATACTCACAAATAATAATTATCAAACGTAAACTTGATTATATTCAAATTATTAAATCACTCCATCGAGTCCAAATATGAAATTGAAATGGCTCCAACAATTCCGGCACCTAATTGCCAACTTGTGACAGTTCTAATAATTCATTAAAAAAAGGAGCCATATTTCTTTCAAAAGTTGGCCAAAGTGTCAGAGTCTTATGATCTTACGGCCAGTTTCTTCATATTCTCATCATGACATGTCTCTTGAAAGCATAATTTGCTAATGGGTCTCTCCAGAACACTGTTCTTTGTCCTCGTTTTAAGTCGGCGTGCCTTTTGCTGTCCGGGAATGTCTCCAAAATCCGACATTAAGGCCAAGAATTCTGTGTTGAATGGAAGGCATATTTGCTAATGATCATCTCGTTTAACAACACAGTTGTTCACATTTTCCAAGAATCTCTGGTCCTCAAAAGAAAATCCGGGTTTCTCATCGTATGCTTGAGAAGTTGGCCCAACTGAGGGAAGAAACCGCTCCACAGAGATGCACATTCATCCTGAACTCTTCCAGCGGCTGTCAGACTGATGTCACCATTACGCCACCACAAGAATCACCACAAGAAAAACAACAAAAATCAAGGTCTTCTTTAGGAACCTTGACTTGCTGAAACATACCCTCAATATCACAGCTAGAGGATTACACCTAAGGGGGTATTTGTGAGATCTGGACCCTGCAACAAATCTGAATTCAATGAAGTACCTTGGAATGAGGCAACACAATCAAATAGCACTGATTTTCTTTTTCCATTCATGGTAGACTCCATGATGGGGAATGTGCCATCCTCTCTGTCAAGCTCCTCTTCTGGTACTTGCTCTGCTTGACCCTTCTTTCGGATGTCGCCAATAAAGTCTCTGTGATCTGATAGCCATCGGCTCTGATCCTCAACAAACCCGTCACCGTACCGGTGTGATGAATCCGATCTTCAACCAGATGAACTGGATAAATACTCTGAATGTTCTTATCCAATCTAAATTCTGACCTGTAATGTTGCCCGAATCATAATCATACACTGTCCGGTCACTGGCAAAAGAACTGAGCGACTGAGCCTGGGTTCTCCCAAGGTTTATTTCTCCATTCTGTCACTGATGGAGTTTGGGTTCCTCGCCACTGTCGCCTTTGGCTTTTGGCTTGCTTAGTTGGGGACATTTAATAATCAACTAAATAATTAACTGTTTTTTTTTTTTTTCAAAAATTAACCATCACTGAACTTACTTAAGCTGGACTATGATGCTATTTTCTTCTAGAAACAAACTTTGTTGCATTATTTTTTTTTTTCTGTTGTCACTGTAAAGCTGCTTTGAAACAATGTGCATTGTAAAAAGTGCTATATAAATAAAGGTGACTTGACATGAGTGCTTCATCCTTCCCGAATCTCTTGCGTATACTCAGGGCAATCTTTTTGTTATCAAGGCAGGGTGAGGTCGGGTTTGTGAAATGGAAGGTATATTTGCTAATGACCATCTCGTTTAACAACACAGTCGTTCACAATTTCCAGGAATCTCTGGTTCTCAAAAGAAAATGTAGGGTTTCTCATCGTATGCTTGCTCTGAAAAGTCATTATTGAGGAACTCACCCAGTTTAGCCACTGAAATTCTGTTATAAGACACAAATGGTCCCTGAACATCTGTGGATGAGTTAGTGGACCATTAACCAGCACGTTTAGACCGCATAAGGACCATCCTCTTGGCTGTTAATAATCCACAAGGGCTCCATCGCTTTTGGGACATTGATCCCAATCAACAGATCAACATCATCTTTTATGGAGCACAGTCGAACATCTTTCAGATACGGCCATTTCTTTATGTCCTCTTCCGTTGGTATATTCTCCTGGCTGACCAGAATCGATGAAGTATGAAGTAGTCGCGGTCCACACCACTTACTTCCATGCCATTCAACCAAAAGGTTTTTATGGGCTTTTCCTGTCCCATTGTTTTGAGCAAGATCTCAATTCGTTTGCCAGCCATGTTTAACCGTCTCAGTCTCTCCCTCTCGCTGTTGCTGAATAAACAACAGAAGACTGAAACGCGTTGTTTAAACATGACTAATAAACACACGACTGCCTTATTCTGTGTAAGCACATCATCTCACAGAAGGAGGAGCTCAACTTTCGTTATGAAGCGAGTTTGGAGTAAAATCATGTTTTTAAATGTCTCCTGTTGGACAAGAGGTTCATAAATGCTTCTCATGTTTGGAAATATGTTTGCCGCGTGTTGCTTTTTCAAATGCACGTTTATAAGCGACTCAAACTCTCAGTGCTTTCAGATGGAGCAGCGTTTACAGAGCCGTACGTCACTGACAAGCTGCACATAACAAACAATCACAGCCTTTTCGATTTCAACATCTCGATAAGCCAACTCGATTTAAGTGCGATTACATGTAAATTGCGATTAATTGTGCAGCCCTAGTCTAAATGAATTTCCGGGTAAAAATTTCCCCCTCAGAAAGTCCATGCTCGCGAGGTAGTGCTTTTTCAAAGTTCAGGAACTTTTGAGTGTGGGACTTGAGCGTTCAACATGCTGATTGGTTGAGTTCGTGCCGCATTTTGATTGATTGACTCCATGCAGCATTAATTTCAACCACCATTTTATAAAATCTACTGCGGTGCGTGCAGTCCTACGTCACTGGACTACTTTGCCTAATCTTCACGGTACTTTAGACCGCGATGGAAACGCAGAAAGCCGCAGGTTTGAGGGAAAAACATTTTCCTGGGACAAATTGTTCTGGGTCATTTCAGTGGAAACACATTTTTGGATTTAGCTTTTGTAGCATCATCCTCCCTCATCCACATCAGTCGATGAATTAAGTGAGCCTCCATTCAATGAAGCATTTATGATTTGCTGCACTGTCAGATGTTTCTTAGAACATACTTGGCAAATGAGATGTTTTTTTGCAGGTCTTTGTTAGATGTCCTTTTTTGAGAAGCAAAACAGAGACCCATTTGTTCTCAAGAATTCAATTTTATCCTCGTGTGATTTGTTCGCCATTTTAATACAAGAGTCAATTAAAAGATCATAAATCACAAAACAAACAGGGCTTACTAAAAGCTTACTATCTTCATGATTGTCCTTTTGTTGACCATTCTCCTTTGATACTTCGATAGAAGAAGCCGTGGTAGCAAAACTTTTCCTGCAGGAAGATTTATATGATGGAAGTTCAGTCATTGACGTCTTTCTGGTGTTAGAATTTGTTTTCAGATCTTGAATCTCTCCAAAGACTGGATCAAGTCTTGTTTTTCAATGAAAGCTACCAAGTCAGCAAAGTCTGGCCTTCTTTGAGTGCGTTCCAGGATTTCACAGGCTGTACCTCTCCACTGTTTTCTTAGCTTACAAGGAAGCCTAAAGACGATTATTTTTAGATTGAATGGTAAATTCAATGCCATGTTAGCCAGATCTTGAGCGAATGTTACCCCGTTTTAAAGCTTTCTCCATGTATGCACTAGCAATCTTAACGTTTGGCTTCAGCATAACCTCTGCTAGCATTCATGTAGAGACAACTTCAAACAAGTTCCAGAACTTGAACTGTTCCAGATAATAAAATCGGTCTTGATTGTTCTTCGTTTTCTCCTCAATTTTATGGATGAAAGACCTCATGAAAAGTCTATATTGAATCACCCTTGTAGGAGGTGAGGCTTGTTTCTGGTCACGAGTAAATCAGCCAGATCGCTGTCTTTGGGGTTGGTGTTGCTAGCTTCACTGTGCTGATCACTTTAAGCCTTGAAGAAGTTTGAATTCAATGAAGAATCCTTTGCAGTGTTGTTTTATGAATTGTTTCAGTTTCGTAAAATGTAGAGGAGATGATTCAGACTCAATGAGCAAAGACGATTTGTTTTTTCCAAAGCCTTCTCCAGATATTCGGTCATAGCATTTCCTAATTTGACAGATGAGTGAGAACTATGCAGTGAACTTGCTTCTGAAATCTCCAACACCTTTAATTTTGCATTCACAGCCTCCATTTCAGACTGCAACTGAAAAGCTTCCATCTTAGATTCCAGCTGAGCTTTTTCCAACTCAAGCACCGGTTTTCCTTTCAAAAAGCTTCAGCACGAGCAAAAAACGCTGCTTTATCGGCTGCAAAGTACACACGAGTGCTGGGTCTTGGTCTATTTTGATCTTTTTGAACCTTTAGAAACACAAAGTCTGTGGATCAGATTGGTTAATTTTCCACAGCACCAATTCATTCGAGAACTTGGTAAAAGTGACCCTTATTGGCTAAAATCAGCCAATCCTTTCACTTTCTTTGACATCATCTCTCTATAAATTACAGGAACGTCTGTCTGTCTGTCTGTCTGTGTGTGTGTGTGTGTGTGTGTCTGTCTGTCTGTCTGTCTGTGTGTGTGTGTGTGTGTGTCTGTTAACCACATATCTCTCGAACCGTTAGTACGATGGATTTCAAACTCGACAGGTGTCTCGCTACGGACACAAGTAAGTGCAGTGCCAAGTTTGAGGTTGTTTGGATGAGAAATGCAAAAGATATTGTTAAAAATATCAGTAAAAGAAGAACTTAGAAGGTTGTGGTTTAAAAATAAACATTCTGACATAAACACGATGAAAACCATATTTTCTGTTTCAAACTTTCACATAACATCTTTAGGTTATAATAACATAAAAAAATTCACATCCAGATTTTGATTTTCAAAGATTTATTATAAAAATTATTTCTTCCCAAAAATGCAATAAATTCATGACACTTTTTTTTCAAAATGCAATTAATCCAGTGAATCAATATAAGTTATTTTTTATCATATTGAAACTTGAAATCAGCCATCGCTAAGAAATATCTCCTGAACTTTTTTGTTCAGCGATCAAAACCTTGCCTTCTGCTGCAGCTCTCAAATCAAATATGGCATCTTCTTTCAAATGACCTCAAGATAACTTGCATTAATAGCTTGAGTGGTCTATTATCAGTTGTGGTGGTTGTCATCGTAAATCAACAGACCACTAGATTGCGCTATTGAAGAAACAGAATTGAGAATTGAGTATAAAAATATAAATGAACGATGCATGCATTATTCTGCACTAAGCATGGACAAGTTTGTAAAAGGACTGCCAGTGCCAGGTAAACAAAGTAGACAATTAATCTACTGCAAACGACAACTACCAAAACAATGTGTCTACACCAGACAAAAGCAAATAGAAACCAATTATAATCAGTGATGCTTTCTACACTGGATGCGGTGCGGCACAACGACACATTCCTGAAGTTCTATTTCTGACACAAGAGACAAATGGACTACGTTTTCTTTGTCACGTCCGGTGTAGACACAGTGATTTTATAAAAAAAGTAATATGATGAGGCATATTTCACCCTCAGATTCACCATCTCAATGATGGGTAATGAAGAGAGACCAGACCACAGTCTCAAAATATTAGCTTCTGACAGAATGAGAGAGACTTAGAGACTTCGCATCACAAACGCAATGAGAAGCCCGTTGAAGCTGATTTGTTGTAGTAATGTATTATTTACGATTTTGCAAGCAAGATCATGTTTGAGAATGTCTTTATGTGGGTGCATGTTGGTGAGGTGGAAAAAGTTTGGGAACCATTGCATTAAGAGAATAGTCACCCCAAAATTAAAATTCAGTCATCACTTAACTAGGGCTGGGTTAAAAATATTGAATTGTGATTTGTGTGTCAATGGTCAGCCCTATCATTTACTCACCCTCATGTCATTCTAAATCTGTGTAACTTTTTTCTTTATGGACACAAAAGATGTTTCCTGACTTCATACATGAAAAAAAAAAAAAAAACCTTCAAAAAAAAAAAAGTCATACAAGCTTGGAACGATATGAGGGTGATTAAAAGAACAAGTCTTATTTTTGGAATAAAATATAGCTTTAAAAGATACATCAAGAACTTTGACAACCTTAGCATTCTCGCTGAATCATTAGGCTACACCTGCGGAGATCAGTGCACTCATTTTCTGTCCCAGAACAAAATGAACAAAATCATGAAATCCCCTATTTGTATGCATTTACTCAAGAGGAGTCTTAACCTCTGGGGACAGTAAATGAATAGTGTGTGTGTGTGTGTGTGTGTGTGTGTGTGTGTGTGTGTGTGTGTGTGTGTGTGTGTGTGTGTGTGTGTGTGTGTGTGTGTGTGTGTGTGTGTGTGTGTGTGTGTGTGTGTGTGTGTGTGTGTGTGTGTGTGTGTGTGTGTGTGTGTGTGTGTGTGCAATGCATGAACAAAACTCATTTGCATACAAGGGGCAGGTGCAAGCAGGTTGGTTTTTTATAAAGTTGAGCAACAGGGTGTGTCACATCTAGTCAGATAAAAGCAAGTGTACAGACTCGTGCACTTAATAAAACTCATTTAAAGCTCTTTGAAATTCAAGGTGAAGTTCATTTACTTCGTCAACATTGCTCCCATCAACCATCAAAGCCTTCAATTCATTCATTTTTCTTGCACAGGCCCCAAGCTTGATAAGTGATTTAAAAAGTTCAATTGTAATATCAATGCCTTCAATCTCAGTCATCATAGACACTTGTTATTATTCACAACCGCTTTGTGTGTTTGTCTCAGATTGCAATCATCTGTCACCTATAGTTTATTGACCAGAATGAGAATCAAGCTTGCATTCTTGCATCAACCACTTGCATCCAAAATAACTGGCTTAAATCTTTGGCCCATAATAAACAACTTTGAACCACATTGCAAGACTGCTCATCATCTTCATCATCAAGCCTCAAAACATGTGCACATGCGTCGAAACTCTTGCTTTGAACACTCGTAAAGTTCATAGACAGCTTCAGTTCAAGCCACATCAGATCGTCAAAGTTAATCACACTTTGATCGCAGCTCGGCCGCCAGCATAATAATCCATAATAAAAACTTGCCAAATGGCTACTCACCGCACAGCACGTTCAAACAGCGTCTTAGTGAAGTCAGATCCAGCGCTGAATAATCTGAAGATGCAGTAAACAACCGCAGATGTTCGCATCAATGTCCAGTTTATCGGGTCGTTGCGCGCGATCCGCGTCCGCGTCGTCACGGCATTCTCGGACTTCAGTATACGGCAGATCTGTAATGAGCCGCTGTCCGGATAGGGGAGAGCAATTGATGCATGAGTCCGTAGCATAGATTCTTAGTAGTTTATTTTCGATGAATGAAATTGAATAAAGCAAACATTTGAGCCATTGATTTGCCGCTAACAATCACACGCACACACCGCCTTTGATACACGGTATGAAAATTATCCGAACTCCACACTGCCCTATTTAAATATATATCCACGTTAATATAATACAAGTCTCCATTCAAAAATTCATAACATTCACGCAAATACTCACAAAAAATACACAAATAATAATTATTAAAATTAAACTTGATTATATTCAAATTATTAAATCAGTCCATTGAGTCCAAATATATGAAATGGAAATGGCTCTAACATATAGTTTCGTGAGTTAAAAAAAACCCCCAAAAACTCTGTATTTATTCAAAGAACCAATTCTTTATCTACCCTTTCATTGCATTGCAAACAAGCAGAGACGCTCCAAACTTCGCGATAGGGTAGGGGTGGAGTTATGAGGTTTGACTGACAGTTTAAGTATCCAATGGAGATACGAGGTTTAGTCAGGAACTCTTTTTAATAGTTTTCATTGGCCAAAATATTTGCAAAACCCACAGAGAGACGTAAAGGGTGGACAAAAGTAATGATTTATGAAAAAAATGGAGTTACGGGTTTCCGCCCAATATTTTAAATTTTGTTCAATTATATAGTAATTGTCTTACAGAGTTTTAGAATTAGGGTGAAATAATAATTATATATATATTATTATATATGTGACTTTGCATAAACCTGGCCCTGTTCGTCGCTTTGACTCTGCCAGAACGTTCCCTGTTAGCTGGGTATGCTTCCATTAATCCCACCGTGTGGTGTTCAGTGTTTCTGGACAGGCGTGATGCTGTGCGTCTGCTCAGGACTCGAAGAGCAAACGTCTTCCTGGAGGAGATGAAGCCTGGGAATCTGGAGCGGGAGTGTTACGAGGAGCTGTGCTCTCAGGAGGAGGCGGCCGAGATCTTCCAGAGCAAAGAGAAGACGGTACAGTCACAATTCTCTTCACTGTTTGTGCTTCCATTAAATATTACAGATTACAGAGAGAACAAGTTATGTTTTTTTTTTTTTTTTGTTCTTAACAGACCAATTTTTGTTAAGTTCATCTTTTTAAAGTCACCATATATCAGAGTGAAACGCTTCTCAAACAAGAACAAATGTGGGCGGGGCTTGATTTTCTCTATGGGGAATTGATTGGATGGTTGTGGTTTGCTATTGGTGGATCTCATGTGAGTGACAGGTTATAGCCCCGCCCTCATCAGCAGAGAAGAGATGAGGGGAAGTAATTCTGATTTAAGATTACCAGGAACATGAATTTAAAATAATAATCACAAAAAAAAAAAATGCTGTGATATTCCATAAAAAACAAGAATTTTCATTTTGATTTCATGGTGATTTATAGGGTTCTTTGGAGTTAAAATAAAAGTCATAAATTAAGTTCTTGATGATTCATTAAGTACTTCCGATCAATGTTTTGGTTTCCGAGTTCTTTATAAAGCACAAGAACATCCAGATGGAATTTCTTAAAAAGCTCTTTTACTCTGATTCTTCTGTGACGTCACACTGCAAAAACAGAATCTGTAGTTCTAAACGGAACTTTCATTGTTAAGAGTGCAATGACATCACTGTTCTCTGATGTTCTCTCGTGTTCTTTTAGATGGAGTTCTGGTACAGATATCGGAGTAAGTCTTTTACTGTCTTACTCTTCTAAATGAATCATTCTGAGTTGACGTTTCTCATGATCCTGAGGTAAATGTGTTGTTCAGATGGTAACCTGTGTCGCACTAACCCGTGTGTGAACGGAGGGATCTGCAGCGAGACTCGAGGTGTTCGCGAGTGTCTCTGTCCTCCACAGTACAGCGGACACAACTGTCAGACAGGTGCACTGACTCGCTTATTCTGCATGAGCGTATGGAGGCCCTAGTGGAACAAAAGTATACTTTATTGTATTTGAAATACATTTCCTTTTTTCAACAGTACATTGCATTTATACTAACAAAAAAATCTTTAAATACATTAATATTAGCATCATGCTTTTATCTATTTTCACACACTTTAAAATAATTGCACTTTAGTACAAATACATTTTAGAAAAACATATTTTTTCAAAGTTTATTCATTTGCACTATTAAAAATGTATTTTAGGTATATTTTAACTGTGTGCTGGAAATTATCATTGTAACAATACATTACTTTCAAAATACATTATAGTATATTGTTCATAGTATAGCTAAGTAATATATGTTTATTAATGTGCATTTGTTATTGAAGACAAAGTGTGCAATTTGTAGTATTTGGAATAAGCCAAAGGTATTACTGAGCATATACTTTTCACTCAAATATAATACACTTATGGAATATATTTATTGTATGTTTCGAATACACTCGTAATCAATTTGTAATGTACTTGTAACTCAAATAAAGTACACTTTAATATCACTAATCAAGCATCTAATTAGTCCCTACACAGGCATATACTTGAAGTACACTAAGAGTAAAATGGCTAATTCGTACGAATTCGTACACTTAAAGTTGTCCTTTACCACAATTTAATTACAACTAAAATATACTTAGAACAAAATTAGTTATTCCAAAATAGCACACTTCAAGTTAACTAATCATTAACATACCTGAAGTATACTTAGCATAGTTTTAGTGTGTGTGTGTGTGTGTGTGTGTGTGTGTGTGTGTGTGTGTGTGTGTGTGTGTGTGTGTGTGTGTGTGTGTGTGTGTGTGTGTGTGTGTTCAGAGGTGTTTGACAGTAGATATAAGAATACTTATTCTGCATGGCTCAAGAAAACTTCTGATGCTCATGATTGTTTCCTCACAGATAATGAGTGTGTGTGTGTGTGTGTGTGTGTGTGTGTGTGTGTGTGTGTGTGTGTGTGTGTGTGTGTGTGTGTGTGTGTGTTCAGAGGTGTTTGACTGTAGGTATAAGAACGGAGGCTGTCTGCACTACTGCAGCTCAGAGACTCCAGGTGTTGTGTGCAGATGTGCAGACGGGTATCAGCTGGATGAAGACCTGCGCAGCTGCAATCCATCAGGTACAAACACACACACCTGTGCAGCAAAGAGATCGGCTCATGATTTAATCATTAACCATTCATATTTTAAAGGTGAATCTCACCAAACATGTCCTAAAAATAAAAGAAATTCATTATTTGAGCATTATTGAGAGAATGTGCAAAGAAAGGGATTGCTCACGCACAGTTTTCACAGTTTTTGCACTATATGCAGTTTATAAAAGAAAAATATTTTTGCTAGACCATTAGTGAATATTTTCTAGTATGGATGTAACTCAGTTAACAGTTTGCAGTCCCTTTGTTTGCTTTGATTTCTTTCTTTTTTGGCTCGATGCACATGAAGCACCATGATGTTTAGTTGGAGTGCAACAATTGTGTGTTATTTTTTTTTTTTACAGTATTATTGATATACTTTTATAGTTTATCTTATAATCTGTTTTAATTTTCATTGCATTTTTTTTCTGGGATTTTTTTAACCTTTATTTTACCTATATTTGTCTTAACTGTCTATATAATTTTAGTTTTTTGCTTTAGTTTATATAGTATTAGTTATTTTAGAGAACTTACACTAAAAAGGAGAAATGTTGGCAACTAGCTGAAATAAAATAAGCTTTTTATATTTGATTTTTTTAGTCAATGTAGATTTAATTTCAAGTGATGAAAATGTATATATATATATATATGCACTTTTTTTTTACGGATTTTTTTTCATGATGTTTTTTTTTTATAAATGTACCTGAACAAATCTGGATGTTTCTGTGTGTATGTGTTTTTATGTGTGTCTGTATGTATGTGTGTTTTTGTGTGTGTTTATGTATATGTGTGATTGTGTGTGTGTATATATATGTGTGTGTGTATGCATATGTGTGTCTGTGTGTGTATATATATATGTGTGTGTGTGTATATATATATATATATATATATATATATATATATATACATATATATATATATGTGTGTGTGTGTGTGTGTGTGTGTGTTAGTGCAGTACCCCTGTGGGAAACAGTGGAGTAGTGGGATCATGTCTCGCTCTCTGGATGATATAAGCACCACAGACCCTGATGATGTAAACCACACCCACACCGTGACAAACTCCTCCCACTCATTACATCACAACAGAAGTTCACTTTACAACTCGACTCTCCCATCAAACCAAACCACACTTCAACAAGCCAAACCTGCTTCACAGGACGAACTCTCAGAGACAGGAAGTGACATCACCAGTGCAAATGAGGATACGCGTATCGTTGGAGGTCAGCTGCAGGGTCAGGGCGGGAGTCCGTGGCAGGTGATCCTTCACATGACCTTTATGCTTAACCTTCAGAGATTTGATCAGTAAAGGTCCTTGCACACTGAGTCCGAAATTTTCTTATTCGTCATTCGGTGGCTCTGAATTGTCAAAACACCTCTCAAAATGCTTGCTATGGATGAAAATGCCGTACTAAAGGCACTCGTTATTAAAGATTTTAAGAACTCTATAAAAACTCCATAGTAACCATCTTTGACAACTACAAACCACTTAGTAACACCATAGCAACCACCCTGTACACCCTAGCAACATCCAGAAACACTCTAGTAACCACCAAAAATACCCTAGCAACCACCCAGAACACCCTAGCAACTGCCTAGCTACGCCCTAGCAACCACCTAGAACACCCTAACAACCGCCTAGCAATCATCCAGAATATACAAGCAACCACCTAGCAGCACTATAGCAACCACCCAGAATACCCTAACAACCGCCTAGCAACACCATAGCAACCACACAGAATACCCTAGCAACCACCTAGCAACGCTAGCTAAATGCATAATTATCCAAATTATGGATAATTTTTTTATGACAGATGAAAGTTTCGCATGCAGTGTCTAAACGTGATTGACACAACGTGAGGTTGCATTTATTTTTTAATGTGAGAAAATTTCGCACTCAAGGTCCTTGCAAACTGAGTCCGAAATGTTTGTCCGGAATTTTCGCATGTTTTTAATTTTCTGCGTTTTCCGCATCCGTAGCAAGCACTTTGAATGCTGTTTTGACAGTTCAGAGCCACCGAATCACGAATACGACAAAACGCATGCGAAAATTTCGGACTCAGTGTGCAAGGACCTTAACTCTTTGAATGAAAACGCTGCAGGTTCTTCTTCGTCGTGAGGATGAGTATGGGTTCTGCGGCGGCTCTCTGATCAATCTGCGCTGGGTGGTGACGGCAGCACACTGTCTGCAGCAAACACCAGATCATGTGACCGTCGGTGAGTGACGTCTGTCTGATGGGACCCTTCATGCTTCATATGAGGCTTGTGTTGCAGTGTTCAATTTTGAACAGACGTGTATGCCATACTGTTGCAATTACATTCACAAGACACTTTGAACACGCTAAGGTTACAGTTTACTTATGTGGAATTATGTGTATAGTACTGTTCAGAAAAAAATTCAAGTGTCTTATACTCTACATTTATTTAAAAAACATTAATATTATGAAATATTATTACAATTTAAATGTAACTTTCTATGTGAATATATATTAAACTGTAATTTATTCCTGTGATCAAAGCTGAATTTTCAGCATCATTACTCCAGTCTTCAGTGTCAGTGTTATCCTTCAGAAATCACTCTAATATGAGGATTTGATGCTTCTGGTTAATATCCGGTGGAATGAATAAGAGATTTAATGCCTTCTTTTATCTTCAGTTGATTTCATCTAAGGCTGTGACTGGAAGTCAGTTGTTGTTTCTCTTTCCTTCAGTGATTCTGCTTGTTAACAGCAGGCGTTCATCATTAACGCTCAATCATCACTTGATTAATCACTTAATTATCTCATTAATATATTTTGCTGTCTGGCCTTGACTACTTCTCTGATGTTTAAGGGATAGTTCACCCAAAAAATGAAAATTACCCCATGATTTACTCACCCTCAAGCCATCCTATGTGTGTATGAGTTTCTTCTTTCAGACGAACACAATCAGAGTTATATTAAAAAAATATCCTGGCTCTTCCAAGCTTTATAATGGGAGTTTTTTTTTAAGATATAAATCCAAAATAGAGGTCAGAGGTCACTCTTCAGCCGGAACTAGACTCGCGTATGGCCATTACCAGAAGCCAGTGATTATAGCTTATAAAGTTATAAATATGGACATTTTTTTGTACCAAAATGCATCGCTTTGCTTCAGATGGCCTTTATTAACCCCCTGGAGCCGTATGGATTACTTTTATGATGGATGCACTTTTTTGGGCTTCAAAATATCAGTTAATATTCACTCCCATTATAGAGCCAGGACATTTTTTAATATAACTTCGATTGTATTCGTCTGAAAGAAGAAACTCATACACACCTAGGATGACTTGAGGGTGAGTAAATCACGGGCTAATTAAAATTTTTGGGTGAAACAAATGAAAGCTTTATTGTACCCCTTTCAGATTTTGTGCCGAACACTGACATGAATTTATGATATTCACACACGCACACACACACACAGGAGACTACGATAAGATGCGTCGCGACAAAGACGAACAGAAGATCAAAGTGGAGAAGGTGGTCCTCCACCCTCACTTCCACGAATACACCTTCGACAGTGACATCGCCCTGCTGTACCTGTCTGACCCCGTGACCCCGGGTCCGTTCGCCGCTCCGGTTTGCCTTCCCGACGCCAACCTGGCGGAGCGACTCCTGAAGCCCGGAGAGCAGGGCCTGGTGACGGGATGGGGTGTGTGGTAGATTTATCTTCTTTTGCACCTGATTTAAGTCTACCTGGGTTGTCTACTAATCAACGTTAGTTTTCCTGGGTCTCGTATACTAATCGACATCCCCAAACGTCTCCTGAACGACGTTAGTTTTCCTGGGTCTCGTATACTAATCGACGTCCCCAAACGTCTCCTGAATGACGTTAGTTTTCCAAAGTCTCGTCTACTAATCGACGTCCCCAAACATCTCCTGAATGACGTTAGTTTTCCTAAGTCTCGTCTACTAATCAACGTTAGTTTTCCTAAGTCTCGTCTACTAATCGACGTCCCTAAACATCTGAACGACGTTAGTTTTCCTAAGTCTCGTATACTACTCGACGACCCCGAACGTCTCCTGATCGACGTTAGTTTTCCTAAGTCTCGTCTACTAATCAACGTTAGTTTTCCTAAGTCTCGTCTACTAATCGACGTCCCTAAACATCTCCTGAACGACGTTAGTTTTCCTAAGTCTCGTCTACTAATCGACGTCCCCGAACGTCTCCTGATCGACGTTAGTTTTCCTAAGTCTCGTCTACTAATCGACGTTCCCAAACGTCTCCTGATCGACGTTAGTTTTCCTGGGTCTCGTCTACTAATCGACGGCCCCCAATGTCTCCTGAACGACGTTAGTTTTCCTAAGTCTCGTCTACTAATCAACGTTAGTTTTCCTGGGTCTCGTCCACTAATCGATGTCCCCAAACGTCTCCTGACCGACGTTAGTTTTCCTGGGTCTCGTCTACTAATCGACGTCCCCAAACGTCTCCTGAACGACGTTAGTTTTCCTAAGTCTCGTCTACTAATCGACGTCCCCGAACCTCTCCTGAACGACGTTAGTTTTCCTAAGTCTCGTCTACTAATCGATGTCCCCGAACGTCTCCTGAATGATGTTAGTTTTCCTAAGTCTCGTCTACTAATCGATGTCCCCGAACGTCTCCTGAACAACGTTAGTTTTCCTAAGTCTCGTCTACTAATCAACATTAGTTTTCCTGGGTCTCGTCTACTAATCGACGTCCCCGAACGTCTCCTGAATGATGTTAGTTTTCCTAAGTCTCGTCTACTAATCAACGTTAGTTTTCCTGGGTCTCGTCCACTAATCGACGTCCCCAAACGTCTCCTGACCGACGTTAGTTTTCCTGGGTCTCGTCCACTAATCGACGTCCCCAAACGTCTCCTGATCAACATTAGTTTTCCTGGGTCTCGTCCACTAATCGACGTCCCTAAACATCTCCTGAACGACGTTAGTTTTCCTAAGTCTCGTCTACTAATCGACGTCCCCGAACGTCTCCTGATCGACGTTAGTTTTCCTAAGTCTCGTCTACTAATCGACGTTCCCAAACGTCTCCTGATCGACGTTAGTTTTCCTGGATCTCGTCTACTAATCGACGGCCCCCAATGTCTCCTGAACGACGTTAGTTTTCCTAAGTCTCGTCTACAAATCAACGTTAGTTTTCCTGGGTCTCGTCCACTAAACGACGTCCCCAAACGTCTCCTGACCGACGTTAGTTTTCCTGGGTCTCGTCTACTAATCGACGTCCCCAAACGTCTCCTGAACAACGTTAGTTTTCCTAAGTCTCGTCTACTAATCGACATCCCCGAACCTCTCCTGAACGACGTTAGTTTTCCTAAGTCTCGTCTACTAATCGATGTCCCCGAACGTCTCCTGAACAACGTTAGTTTTCCTAAGTCTCGTCTACTAATCAACATTAGTTTTCCTGGGTCTCGTCTACTAATCGACGTCCCTGAACGTCTCCTGAATGATGTTAGTTTTCCTAAGTCTCGTCTACTAATCAACGTTAGTTTTCCTGGGTCTCGTCCACTAATCGACGTCCCCAAACGTCTCCTGACCGACGTTAGTTTTCCTGGGTCTCGTCCACTAATCGACGTCCCCAAACGTCTCCTGATCAACATTAGTTTTCCTGGGTCTCGTCCACTAATCGACGTCCCCAAATGTCTCCTGACCGACGTTAGTTTTCCTGGGTCTCGTCTACTAATCGACATCCCCGAACGTCTCCTGAACGACGTTAGTTTTCCTAAGTCTCGTCTACTAAACGACGTCCCCGAACGTCTCCTGAACGACGTTAGTTTTCCTAAGTCTCGTCTACTAATCGACGTCCCCAAACGTCTCCTGACCGACGTTAGTTTTCCTGGGTCTCGTCTACTAATCGACGTCCCCGAACGTCTCCTGAACGACGTTAGTTTTCCTAAGTCTCGTCTACTAATCGACGTTCCCAAACATCTCCTGAACGACGTTAGTTTTCCTAAATCTCGTCTACTAATCGGCATTCCTAAACGTCTCCTGATTAACGTTAGTTTTCCTAAATCTGGTCTACTAATCAGCGTCCCCGAACGTCTCCTGATTAACGTTAGTTTTCCTAAATCTCGTCTACTAATCGGCGTCCCTAAACGTCTCCTGATCAACGTTAGTTTTCCTAAGTCTCGTCTACTAATCGACGTCTTCGAACGTCTCCTGATTAACGTTAGTTTTCCTAAGTCTCGTCTACTAATCGACGTCCCCGAACGTCTCCTGATCGACGTTAGTTTTCCTAAATTTCGTCTACTAATCGGCGTCCCTAAACGTCTCCTGATTAACGTTTGTTTTCCTAAGTCTCGTCTACTAATCGACATCCCCAAACGTCTCCTGATCGACGTTAGTTTTCCTAAATCTCGTCTACTAATCGACGTCCCCGAATGTCTCCTGATCGACGATAGTTTTCCTAAGTCTCGTCTACTAATCAACGTCCACAAACGTCTCCTGATCGACGTTAGTTTTCTTAAGTCTCGTCTACTAATCGATGTCCCTAAACGTCTCCTGATCCATGTTAGTTTTCCTAAATCTCGTCTACTAATCGACGTCCCCGAACGTCTCCTGATCAACATTAGTTTTCCTAAATCTCGTCTACTAATCGACGTCCCCAAACGTCTCCTGATCAATGTTAGTTTTCCTAAATCTCATCTACTAATCGACGTCCCCAAACGTCTCCTGATTAACGTTAGTTTTCCTAAATCTCGTCTACTAATCGGCATTCCTAAACGTCTCCTGATTAACGTTAGTTTTCCTAAATCTCGTCTACTAATCGGCGTCCCCGAACGTCTCCTGATTAACGTTAGTTTTCCTAAATCTCGTCTACTAATCGGCATCCCTAAACGTCTCCTGATCAACGTTAGTTTTCCTAAGTCTCCTCTACTAATCGACGTCTTCGAACGTCTCCTGATTAACGTTAGTTTTCCTAAGTCTCGTCTACTAATCGACGTCCCCGAACGTCTCCTGATCGACGTTAGTTTTCCAAAATCTCGTCTACTAATCGGCGTCCCCGAACGTCTCCTGATTAACGTTAGTTTTCCTAAATCTCGTCTACTAATCGACGTCCCCTGATCGACGTTAGTTTTCCAAAATCTCGTCTACTAATCGGCGTCCCCGAACGTCTCCTGATTAACGTTAGTTTTCCAAAATCTCGTCTACTAATCGGCGTCCCCGAACGTCTCCTGATCGACGTTAGTTTTCCTAAATCTCGTCTACTAATCGACGTCCCCGAATGTCTCCTGATCGACGATAGTTTTCCTAAGTCTCGTCTACTAATCAACGTCCACAAACGTCTCCTGATCGACGTTAGTTTTCTTAAGTCTCGTCTACTAATCGACGTCCCTAAACGTCTCCTTATCAATGTTAGTTTTCCTAAGTCTCGTCTACTAATCGACGTCTACTAATTTCCCCTTTTTGTTATATCCAGACATGATTCACTAACACACACACTCAGTCACGAGTTTATACCAAAGGGTTTGGAAACATTTAGGATTCAAAAGCATATGAATGTTATTCCTGCAAGAAAAATAAACGTTAGTTATGATTAATTAAAAAATCCATCACAGGTGCGACTGGCTTCCTTCAGCGCTCCTCTCGATTCCTGAGGAAGGTGCAGCTCCCGGTGGTGGATCAGATGAACTGCATCAACTCCACGGAGCAGGTGATCACGGATAACATGTTCTGCGCGGGATATCTGATGGCGGAGATGGACGCGTGTACGGGCGACAGCGGCGGACCCTTCGTCGTCAACTACCGGGGCACGTGGTTCCTGGCCGGGGTCGTCAGCTGGGGCGAGAGATGCGCCGCCGAGGGCAAATACGGGGTTTACACACGACTGGGAAACTATTTATCCTGGATACAGGAGGAGATGATGAAAGAGGAATCCAATCGCAATCGCAATCAGACTGCGAAAGTACAGTGAATATTGGCGCCTATTATGCATTAATTAACGATGAGCTAAGTTTTTAACTAATCTTTGTTAATGCTAGTTAATAAAAATACAACTGTTCATTGTTAGTTATTGTTATGCTGTAAAAAATTGTTTTTGGAAGTTGTAAATAAAACAAAGATTATTAGACTGTTGTACAAGAAAATATGATTTCAATCCTTATACTTTAATTAATTGTTTTGTCTAATTAATTGATATTTACTTGCAATTTTAAGAGCGAAAAATGTTTCTACACCATTTTTTTTTTCAGTGTAGTTCAGGTCCATTAAATATATTAAGACACAACTTTTGATTTTAATGATATCCTAAGATTAATATATGCTTTAGAAGTATTGTTCATTGTTAGTTCATGTTAACTAATGAAATTGTACAGTGTTACCAAAGTTTTCCTTGTTTAGTGCATCTTTTTTTTTTCGTCTCTAAAATTTTCATACCAACAAAAACATGTCTGACATGGATATGCAAGAAATAAAATAAATCAAGTTAATAAAAATGTGCAAAAACGTGTCCCTTCGTGCGTGCGTGCGTGTTATATATATATATATATATATATATATATATATATATATATATATATATATATATATATATATATAAACATATGTATATAACATATATATATATTATAAAATATTTACATACAAGTTTTATTTCATAATATTTTGTCACTTTTTGTAAAAAATATTTTCAGTCTAAATATATTTATATTGTCCAAATACTAAAAAAAAAAAAAAAAAAAAAAAAAACAACATTTTGCCAGAATGTACTATAAGGTTGGCAACGCAAGTACATTTTGTTTTGGCATTTGAAGGTTGAAAAAAAAAATTTCTTCAATTTGAAATATATATATATATATAAGCCATGCTGCAGTGCTTACAACATATATTTGGCAAAAAGAAAATATTTTCAGTAAATTTCATGTAAGATTTATATACTTGGATATTTCCAGTAGTTCTGGATCTTGAGGAATTGACTTCTGCAATCATATGAAGTTCAAAATCTTCAAGAGACACGTGATTCTTTGGTAATGCAATACTTTTAATATTTTATTGTCTAATATCATTGGTTAAAGCTTGTTTTGGATAATCGTGTTTTATGGGCCTCGAGATCAGTTTAGTCAAATGACATTCACATGTTTATCAAACCAAGAGACTTTTTAGGAATTATTGTGCAAGTACTTCAGATGAACAAACCTTGTCATTAATGATCATTGTGGTTTTAAAATATAACTTATATAACCTACATTTTAACCATTTTTGTCACGTTTGCATAGTACACAGTGTATTTGACACTGCAAATAAAGCAAATAAAGGTAAGAAAAGAGCAGGGAGTGCATGAGTAAAATGTAGAACATGGAAACTCTTTATTATGAAAGATACATCAGAACCAAACGCATAATGTTCCCAGTTCATCTCTCTGGGCTCTGAATACATTTTAAACGCGCAGCTACGCAAACTCAGGCATAGCTACAGCACAGACACGCGGCTTCACGAGATCTGACGCTCTGAAGAACCGGCAACATTTGACAGAAAAACACAACAGAAAGAGAGAGGGGGGCGTGTGGGGGGTCAGAGGGGCATGCGGTTTCCCTCTACGCTGATCTTCACCGCGTGTCCCGTCTTCGTCAGTCGCTTGATGTCTGCGAAGCGGCGCAGCTGTTTATCTACTCGTGACATGCCCTTCTTCATCGGACCCTGAGCGACAGAGAGAGAGTCATGAACACTGCATTCACAAATATGAGGAGGAAAACTAGTGCAAGTAAAAACAAGCCTGTGTAAAGTAACAATCTTTTTTTAAATTAACAAAAAATAAATAGGAAACTATTATAAAAAAACAATTATTTTTTAAATTACATAGAAAAGGAAACTATTACAAGCAAGAAACAACAAAAGTACATTAATAGAAAACAATTACAAAAAACTTAAAAATATATTATTCTTTTTAATAAAAAAAACAAAAAAAAAACAGGAAACTATTACAAGGGGGGAAACAATTAAAAATATATTATTTTAAATGAACAAATAATGAATAAATAGCAAACTAATACATGCAAAAACAAGGCAATTAAAATTATATTTTTTAAATGAAAAAATAAATAAGCAAAAAAAAAAATCTTCATATTTTTTCAATTAAAAAAAAAGACAAATTACAAATATCAATATTTTATAAATAAACAAAAAATAGGAAAATTACAAAAAACCCCACAAATATCTTATTTTTTTTAATTAATGAAAATTAAGTACACTATTACAAGCAAAAAATTAACAAAAAATTATTTATTTTTTTAAATTAACAAAAATATAGGAAACTATTACAAGCAAATACAAGACAATTAATAATATAATAAAAAAATTTAATCATCAAAAAAAGTAAATAGGAAACTATTACAAGCAAATTAAAAATCTTTATTCTATTTTTTTTTTATAGGACATTATTATTAATAATAAAATTTTAAAAAGGAAACTATCACAAGCAAAAACAAGCCAAATAAAAATATATTTAAAAAAAAGGAAACTTTTAAAAGCAAAAGTCAATCATTTTATTTTAAATAAAATAAACGGGAAATTACTAAAAGCAAAGTCGCTTGACTTACAAACACTAAAAGAAAGATCAAGTCAATTAAAAATGTGCATTTGCCTCTACAATAAAAAACAAGCCAGTTCCTGTGAGAATCAACCAGAGCTGATAATGAACACACACTTGAAGTGCTGAGGTTTAGTGTTACTTTCTCACACACACACACACACACACACACACACCAGTGCTCTGGTGACGGTTACTTCGCCCCATTTATGGTAAGAAACTTCCAAAACCAAGAATGGTGGAATTAGTTTCAGTAACTTTCAGTAAAGGTGCATTGTGTAATATTTAGGAGGATCTGTTGACAGAAATTGCAATATCATATACATAACTATGTTTTCAGTGGTGTATAAAGACCTTACTTATGTTTTTATCACCTTAGAATGAGCATTTCTCTCTACACACACCGCGGGTCTCCTTACACACACGTTTCTACAGTGGCCCTGAACGGACACACGCGTTTCGTCACTGTGTTGTTCTTCGTGTATAGAAGCTAAAGCTAAAGTCAGCCAATAAAACACTGACACAATGATGAACAAGTCACAATAATATTCACAATAACATATCGTTTTACTGAATAATCAAGTAAACCTAATTTCTGAATTTATCTTTGTAAAGAAAGCTCATTGCTGAACTGGCTACTCTCTGCTGTCTCAGACGACGACATCACTTCCTGTCAGCCACCGTAACTTCTGTTGGGTGCAGTTCACAACCTCACCACTAGATGCCGCTAAACATCACACACTGCACCTGTTTGAGGACTGGTTTAAGGGGCCCTATTTTAACGATCTAAGTGCATGGTCTAAAATGTTTAGGATGTCCGAATCCACTTTTGCTAGATTAACGACAGGAAAAATGATAACTGCGTCGGGCTGAAACTAGCGAAACACACTTGGGTCGCGCCTGACGCTTGGTATATGATAGGGCCCCTGGTGTTAGTTGGGGTCTCTCCTTCACTACACTGTCTCCAGTGCAGCATGCAGAGCCATGCAGACACTTACTGCCCCCTCAGGCGGGACCAGGAACTACAGGGGCATTCGGTTCCCCTCAATGCTGATTTTCACAGCACCCTGTGGGCGCCGCTGCTTCCTCTCCTCCGCAAAACGCCGTTTGTGCTTCTCCATCAGGCTGAGGCCTTTCCTAAAGCTCGTCTACCAATCACATAACAGTCAAAAAACCTCCTCCGCCAATCAGATTAAAGGGCGGGTACTTGAGGAATTGAAATTGGCAAACTCTATAGATCATTATTTATCATTATCATTATCTCTACAGATCATTATTATCTTAAGTCAGATAAAGAAACGTCTCTCCATCCTGTGCAGACTCCTCTCACTCTTGATTTGAGCAAGAGACACCTGTCAATCATTCCTCTGTGCTTAAGCCCCGCCCCCACACAAATGCCCCGCCCACTTACTCGGTTTGAGTCCCCATCCACGTTCCATTTGGGCCGAACCACGTAGTCCTTATTGGACGGCATCGGCACACGAGCCCTCGCACAAAACCCTGGGTCACCCGGCCTTAACGCCCTGAGAGAGAGAGAGAGAGAGAGAGAGAGAGAGAGAGAGAGAGAGAGAGAGAGAGAGAGAGAGAGAGAGAGAGAGAGAGAGAGAGAGAGAGAGAGAGAGAGAGAGAGAGAGAGAGAGAGAGAGAGAGAGAGAGAGAGAGAGAGAGAGAGAGAGAGAGAGAGAGAGAGAGAGAGAGAGGTTTATTAACAATAATAAAAAATAACATGTATTATATCATTTGTATAATATATTATAAAGAGAGAAGTAAGAGGAAGTGTAGAGCCGTACTTCTCCTCTCCTGTTAACACCTTCTCCAGATCTCTGCGAGGAGTCTGTCCACCAGAACTGTGGAGGAGAAACACACACACTGAGACGGAGAACAGATGCATCATGGGATACGCTCAGGCAAACATGCGGTCAGTGTTTGAGTCGGATGCGTGTGCAGCGTTTGGGTTCGGCCCAGTTTGATCACATTCGCCTCAGTACACACACACACACACACACACACACACACACACACGACATCAGCACAATGAAATGCAGAGACTCACATGCCTTCAGTGTTTGAAGAGCTCAAGATGAGAGGGAGTGAAAATGGAGTGAAGGTCAGAACAGAACGTGATGACAGAACGTTCAAAGTCCGATCAAACAGAGTAGAATATGATCAAACTAAAAACTAATAGAATCTGAGAGTTTCCGATTCAACAAATCTGAAGGAATAGAATCAATCAAGAACCGACAGAACAGCCTGATCCAAGTCCATTTAACCTCTGCATCTAATATATTTGTATGTTGCTTGTTTAACTTTAATGACAGACAGCAGCAGGAATATTAGGCTGCCGTTACTTTAAGAGCGAATGCACAGATCCAATATACTGATACACATCTGTTTACGTTCACGTAAGTCATACGTCACTGATACGGACACTTGCTGAGACGGACATTATGAGATAATTTTGCATGTATGTGTTCGTTCAAGCACAAATAGACGAGAAACAGAACAGAATTCGGAATAGAAAATAGCGAGAGAGTAACGAATCGAGTTCTTTCGCATCTTCTTGCACTCGACAGGCTTTAAATCTCTCAACTGTTCACACTGACAGGTCCTAAAACACTTTCGCTCTATGATGGTTAAACTGTGCACTTAATCTGAGAATCACATGCGTCTCCATTCCCTATTCTCGACAGCGTGACGATCAGGCATGAGCACGTCACGATAGCGACGCTGGAGCCACACACACTGCAGCTCACAAAAGTTCATTATTTGCATGTGCTTTAAAGCCTTGCGGTCAAACATGTGATTCGCGTGCGGATGCGCTGACATGCGCTTTCCTGAGCGAAACACCCGAACAGCGCCTGCTTACTGGACTAAGATATCTCTTGAGTCTTATTGAGCTAATAATGTAAAATATATACATACATGGTTTACATAAAGTTGGTTATATCTAAAGTAGAGCCCGACCGATATATCGGCGGGCCGATATTAGGCATTTTCCTAACTATCGGTATCGGCATTTATAACGGGCGATAAATTAATATTTTAAAAAATGCAGCGTGCAGTGATTTATGTAAGGATGGCGCTGCCAATAAAGCACCTAAAAGCTGTTACAAAGAACTGGCAAAAGTGGCAAAAAAATAACAGCGCGTCCGGTGTAGACACAGTGTTAAAGCTCATTCTGCTACGTTACAACATCAAGCAAGATTCCAATAATTTATGTAATTATAACACTTTATATAGGGCCATTTTGCATTAAAAGTAGCCAGATGGAGACGCGACACGTTCAGAATTAATACACTTTTAGTAAACTACAGAACAGCGCGAGCGGGAAGCGGCTCACCTCACGCGGGCAGAGAACTCGTCCGAGAACGGACACTGTTAGTGATGTAAAACGCACACACACAGGTCTGTTAAATTAAGCAATACTTTTAAGGTAGTCTAATATTTTTCTGACTAACAAAATTACTGACACAGTAAAGGGTAGATTTAAATAAAGAAAAACGAAATTTAAATAAAGAAATTAAACGAAATTTAAATAAAGTAATTAAACGAAATATAAATAAAGAAATTAAACGAAATTTAAATAAAGAAATTAAACGAAATTTAAATAAAGAAATTAAACGAAATTTAAATAAAGAAAAACGAAATTTAAATAAAGAAAAACAAAATTAAGTTAATTTAAAAAACGAGATTAATTTAGATTGAAAATAACGGGTAAAAAGGCTAATACATTTTGTTTCTATTATTCCATTTTCCACAATGTCAAAGCAACACAGCTTAATCCAAAACACAAGCTCAGACATGCACTCCGTCCATACAAACTCCGCTGTTCTGCGCTCTTGCCAGAGAAGACTTGTGCGTCGGTTCTATTTCTGGCATGCACGCGTTTTCCGTGTGGCTCGAGCCGCGCCTGAGAGACGCGTGTCTCACGCAGACAGTGTGCAAACTCCAACCTGTTAACATGGGAGCCGAAATAAAAACGGCCATGCCACGCAGTTAGTGGGTCGCCGGCCTTATTCAAGCGCGAATGAGAACCGTTTCGCGGGGGATCCCAGATGTGAAAAAAAACAACAACAAATATTCGAATGTCAAATTTTCAAATCGAATACCAACCCACCGAATGAATATTCGGGTCCAGCCCTGTAGCCTAGTTTCACGTTTAGTACATTTTGCTTACTACTTATTTAAAATAGTATAAAACTACTGTACATATGTAATTATAAACGTTTTCATTTTGATATTATTAATTTTACTTTACTAAAAAGATCTGAGTTCTTCCTCCACTGGTAGATATTAGAGAAAATAAGATTAAAAATATAAGAGTATTTAGAATATAATATAATATAATATAAAATGCAATGCAAACTAGTTTGGTTACAGCTCAAATTCTCATTCTATCATTCACCCTGCCTCCATTACATATCTTTGTCACACAAGTCTTTAACCACCACATTTGAGTTATCATTGCAAAATGTTTATATATTTATTTTGTTTATACTGTGTATTTCATATACAGTACCCATCAAAAGTTTGTACACACCAATTGGAAAGTGTGTCCAAACTTACTGTACTATAATACACATAAATAATATTGCTACTGTATTATAATACACACACAAATAATATCGGCCGATATATCGGTATCTGGCTTTTTTTTATCGGTATCGGCATCGGCGCCCAAAAATCCATATCGGTCGGGCTCTGCTCTAAAGTGAAAGCAAACATTTGAGAGAAAATCGTGTGTGTGTACATTATATGCGTGCTGGTCTTAAAGGGACAGTGGCCTAATAGTAAACATGCTGTCGCTTGTCCTTAAAGGGATAGTTCACCCAAAAATGAACATTCTGTCATCATTTACTCACTAATGCTGTTCCATTCGTTTCTTTCTTGTGCTGAACACAAAAGAAGATATCTTGTCCCCATTGACTTCTATAGGAAATACATGCTATGGAGGTCACTGGGGACCAGCAACTGTTCGGTTACCCACGTTCTTCCAAATAACTATTATTTCCAACAGAAGAAAGAAACTTATTCGGGTTTAAAACAACTTGAGAGAGTAAATGATGCCATTTTTTGGAGGAACTATCCCTTTAATGTTAATAAAACAACAAATCACAGAGGAAATCACTCACTGACTGAGAACTTTAACAGTAGCATTAATAAGAGTTAATGTATAATTTATACAGTGAAGTTTATGTAGTGTTTCATTTTATATTTCAATTCATTTCTTTCTTGAATGCTACTGTTAAATACACCTACTGTAACTGAAAACATAAAGCACTGTTTATTTCATTTGTATATTAATTTGTGTGTGTGTAATGTGTATCTTAAAGATAATGTTCTTATCTTTTAATACCAAAGAAAATAATGACAAAGGTTTTTATCTTTGCCATTTTGGCCTAAATATCTGCCACTCTTTTATATCTTATATTTTGTTTCCTTGTAAGGCTTTGTTTTTAAAATAGGGACATTAGTTTGGCTGTAATGCTCAGTCACTTGCAAAATAGTAAAACCAACAAGAAAAAGAATCGAGATAAAATCGTGATTTTCCTGAAAAAAATTGTGAGATGATGTTTTTGCCATATCACCCACCCCCCATCAGTGTTAGAAACATTCCTGAACTTGAGACAGGGTCATGCTCTCTCTCACACACACACACACACACACACAGTAAACATGAGCGCAGGGGCAAACCGTGATATGATATTTCTGCCATATCGCCCCCACACCTACATCAATTTTAGAAACATTCCTGAACTTGAGACAGGGTCATGCTCTCTCTCTCTCTCTCTCTCACACACACACACACACACACACACACACACACACACTGAACCTGAGCGCAGGGGCAAAGACGTTGGGCTCCTCCGGCCTCTCAGACGTCTGAGGCTCACTTACACACACAGGGAGAGGAAGGAGTGACAGATGAAGGACAGACAACACACACAACTTATGAATTCTGAATTCATTCTGATTGATGAATCTGAACGTAGTGTTTACATGAACGCTAATCACGTGATCGGGTTGATGAGTGTGTTTATATGTCACAAGCTTCAAATCGGGATAGTTTGACATGCGCTCACTGAATGAATATACAGAGTTTCCCGCTGTTTGTGCATAATAACTATTCTCCTACATTGCTTCTTTATTCGTTTTAACAGTGTTAATGATCACATGTTCACAGCAGACTTAATATTTATCCATATGAAGACGCAGGGAAAGGAGAATTATAGGATGACGGGACACTCATTTATAAGACACTTTACTCAACAGGAAGAACAGCTCGCTCCTCACGTCATTACGCTGTTTCTACATCCTTTCAGTTTCGGTTTTCAAGTGTTCACATGTTCTCTCGATCGGATTAGAAACGGAATAAACCACCGCTCTCAATTGGATCGAAATTTCATTGGGATTGAGCTCAATCGGATGGATTAAGGCGTTTACACGAAGGCTGTTCAGTCCGACTGAGCGTCAGTCCGATCACTAACGGGTCATTTGTCAGTGTGTAAGCGCAGGCGGTGATGCAGTGACGAGTGTTACCTGAGTCTGCGGCGCGGGGCGATCTGCTGGTCCAGGTCTCTCTGCTGTCTCTCTTCTCTCGTCATTCCCTTATAGTTCGACGTTAAGCCGAAGATGGGCCGCGACCACTCATCTGTGCACACACACACATCTGGTTTACTATATTTGTGGAGACTCTCCATAGACGTAATGATTTTATACTGTACAAACTGTATATTCTGTCTCCTTACACTAACCCTAAACCTAACCATCACACACACACACACACATATAGAGACGCTGCAGTGTAAGAGAGCTCGTACTGATGAGTTTGAGCGCGAGGTCTTTGTTGGGCCGGGACTCTTTGGGGTGTTTGTAGAGGTACATGACGGCTCGGCCGATCCCACTGAGCTTCAGTGTCTCCTGACTCACGCTGGGCAACTGGGGACACACAAACAAATAAATAAATTGAGTTTATTGCAATATCAGCATTTAAATAAATAATATTAACATGTAAATATATATTTTTATTCATCATGCAAAATTTTTGTCTCATATATATATATATATCATATGATATAGTTAAGCAATATCACACGAGCAACGAGCGCAATTTCACACAAGTGCAGTTTTTGTCCTGAATAGCACGAGTGCAAATGTGAGAATATTCAATAAATAAGAAGTTAATATTTTAGATACAACATAATTGTCTGTTTTTGCTCAATTTTGCCAACAGTATTATCTATGAAGCCAGAGCAGAACTGTTGTGCGTCTTTTCTGAATGAATCCTTGTTTTGAGCGAATCAATCGAGTGAACCAATGATTCAATGACTCGTTCATAAAGAGAGCCATTTACTGCATTCCTGAATGAATCAGCCGTTTGAACGAATCGCATGAATGAATCATTCAACGACTTACTCATTTAGACATTTAAGTTACGTTTTAGTTTCTTAATTAGAGTATCATTTCATATTTATTTTTTTCATATTTCCCTACTAATAAAAAAAACCCTTAAAGGCATTGTTCGCCCAAAAATAAAAATTCTGCCATTGAAGCCTAAAAGTGTACGTGTAATGAATTCTGTAGAATCAAAAAAAAAAAAAAAAAAAAAAATTCTAAAGCTACTTTTTGTGACGCCTATTTAATGCTTTTTCTCATTTACCCCAATAATGACTTTAAATGATATTTTATGGTTAATTTCTCAGCCAAATTTGATTAGATTAATGTGGCAGACTCACTTCTTGCAGGATCTTGAGGAGTTCCTCTCGGATCTTGAGTGCTGGGAGACTCCGATCCGGGAGAGGACTGATCCACTCCTTTATGGCAGCCATCACACCGCTGTCTATGAACGTCTCCTTCAGGTCCTGCCTGCGCACACACACACACACATTGAAATCACACTTCTACAGACTCGAAACAGAGTTTGCTTTTGCCCTGAAAGTACAGCTAATAAACACACACATGCTGATCCTTCAACTAGACGAGGAAACACTCACTTCTTTAGATGCATCACCACTGTGGGGAGCAGCATGAGCTTCTTCAGAGCTGGTTTCTTAGAACTGTTTAGAGTCCGGTCCTCCTGAAACACACACACACACACACACACACACACACACACACACACACACACACACACACACACACACACACACACACACAGTCAGTGGGGTACTGTAAACATGATTCCTGTCCCACTGAGGGATGAGTTATGATCATTTTCTATGATAAATCAACAGTATGTCACTTATACTCTCTGACATTAAAGGATTTGTTCACTTCAGAATTAAAATGTCC